>NC_086445.1:165169636-165452136 GCF_028390025.1 Pseudophryne corroboree
ATTATGAATATTATATAATAATAATAATAATTTTCGTTTTGCATTACTCATTTTATACATTTGTTAAACTATTACTTAGGAGATAGTATTTTATTTTTATGTAACCTGCTAAACTTTAAAACTTGCTATGAATCCTCACACCACAAATCCACAGTCCTATAGGGGATCACCAGTGTGCTGACACACTGGGACTGGGAACGGGATTCGCACTGTGCATTGCGACAGATCACCAGTAATGACCACTAGTTATTTATCCATCCTGTAGCCGACTCCGTGCTGGGAGATCGCTGGGATAATCTACTGTATCGCCAGGATAAATCTTCTGTACAGAGTGACCAGCTACAGTACATATTATACCACCGACACTACTGAGACCAGCACAGCAAGTGCTATTACTTATGGGCCTGTCATTTCATTATAACTGCATATGACACATTATTTGCACACGAAATACTAGAATGAGTCATTGAAATGTTTCTTCTAGATGAGATAAGACATTTCTTTCCAGAGGAGAACATTTCAAATACGTTTCCCAAAAGCGAAATACACAGGAACATTCTCTTCAGAAGCGAAAATATATTCCCCAAAATACCTGTACTGAATGATTACACTGCTTAATTTTGTATTTTAAAATCGTTACATTTGCGCTGCTCACTCACCCACTCCCAATGGGCTGTACACGCGCAGTCTCCCGATAATACTGTAGTAGCAGCGAAGCAGTATTCCTATAATAGGTTGCTGGGTTATATACAGCGATCGTAGGATCCTCTGGACCTGGGGGTGGCTGAAACTATAGAATAAAATGTAACTGTCCCCTGCCTACTCCGTGCCTTCACAAATCAGGTAAGTGAATTCAGTATTTTGCTGTGCATATCGCAATGCCATATATAGATATATATATATATAGATATACACACACACACACACACACACACACACACACACACACACACACACACACACACACACACACACACACTGAGGAGAGATTTAATGTAATCCTTGAAACGAGATGTATAATGGGTTACATGTATACAATGCCCAAAATAAAGTGAAATATGAATGTGGTTTATGCATGCCTCCATACTGCTGCTACTGACTAGTGTTTTTCTGAAAAATAAACCAAAATCATGTTAAAATACTCACATCCTTATAAATGGTAATATCAATCTATCCATTTTCTGTCTATCCAGTCTGTATTGAATGTTTTGAATATACAGTAAAGGAATTGTTGTGCCACCTGTCTATTTTTTGGGCTGATCAGCTCCCAGTAAGTACAGCTGCTGCTGTTACAGTCCCTCTGAAGAGGATTTTATCACTGAAGATCCAAATGAAACATTCTTTTTCCAAAAATGTTTACAGCAGAAAAATACAGTGGGCGAATTGGGTTCTTCAGCTTACAGTAACGATATCTCTAATGCTGAGGTTTACCAGGACACGTGTTGGTTGATACTTTGTTGTAACTGCTGTCAGGATATCAGTGTCAGCTGTTCTAGACTGCACAAGCAATACATAGTGATGTAAATATCTGTGTTATACATGTTACAAAACAAATAAAAATCCTTCAGTCTACCACAATCAGCCTTTTATAATAAATATATATATATATATATATATTTTATTGACATGACATTATTAGGATATGTTGGTTCATAAAAAACAGTAACAATTTTTTTTCATAGGTATGTTGAAAATGTATTAAATACCTTATAATGTAATGAAAAGAAAAATAGCAGTGTATAGATACAATATGGATAATGGTATGAATTAATATGAGCATAACTCAATATTCAATTAATACATTTAAATACATTATATTATTATTGTATTTAAAACTACTGCCAGATTGAAGTGTATGATTTATTTCTACTCTGTTGAACAAAACAAAAAATCAATAACAAAGTATACATTATAACAAATACACAATATTCACAATGTTTATTAAGATATTCGTATTTTAGACATACAACAGTAATGATGCTATAAAAAGTGATTCAAATAAATGGTACTTTATGATTTATTTTACCTATGGGGAGAACATTTATAACATTTTAATATAGAATGTTACACATTTTAAGAATATTTAATTGCTATATGGATTTGTTGTTAAGATTTTAACATGTTGATGATAAATGAATCATAGCAAATATTTAGTGTTTATTTTACAAGGTCGTGAACTGAAGGAAAAATATTTGTAATAATACAATTGAATTTGAACCATTTATTACATAAGTATATATTTAAATCATGTGTTGTTTCTCTGCTTTGTAGAGGAGGCAGTTTTCTTTTACATTGCAAGTCAAAGGCAGCATTAAGCTCTGTGTGGGTGCTCTTCTTTTGTGCAGACAGTAAACCAGTAATAGGTATATGCATGGCTAATCTCTTTAATTATCTAAAAAGTATTGCATTATTTTGTACACACACACACACACACACACACACACACACACACACACACACACACACACACATTTAGGATGTTTATGCAACTAAATGTCTAATCAAATTTTGTACATAATTTTCCATCTTTTGATTTTGAACTAAAAATAACAGTTCTTATTAGTTTATATCACAATACAATATTTGAATTAATCTATTTTTCTGTTACATTCTATGTACATAGTTTGCAAATGAAGAATTTATTAAATATTAATATTTTTAAACTATATAATAATAAACCCCCCTTTTTGCAACTTAAGTAAAACAAGTATTAGGTCAAAAACAGTTTTTTTTTTACTAAAACAAGTATTTACCTTTTTTTTTTTTAGATTTTTTAACATATCATAATTATAGAAGACATTTTAAAAATGCCAAATTTGAGCATAGTAAATGTACTGAAATATTACAAATGTGTGATTGTAATTGCTGTTTATTACAGTATTCAAACAGATATACAGTGACAAATATTTTATTATTTAAATACTATTGTTGTTTTCATAAAAGTGGAACCTTATTGTGTTAATAAGTAAAATTATATAGAAAAGAATGGCTTCGTAAAATATCTTTTTTCCCTTCTAGCTAAAATTATATTATATATTCATAACACCCAAGTATCTTTATGATAGGTTTGATTGCAAGGGTAATAATAGAAAAAAAAATCCTTTATATAGTCTCACAAGAGAGCTACACTATATATATATATATATATATATATATATATATATATATATATGACAAAAAATTGAAGAAACAGGGAGCGCCAATAGTGCATTAAAAGAGTACAATGGTTTTTATTTTTTAAAAATCCAGATCGGTCACAAGTAAAAAACCCGTACCATTTAAAAAATAAAAACCATTGTACTCTTTTAATGCACTATTGGCGCTCCCTGTTTCTTCAATTTTTTGTCAGGATTATCACCCGTTCGGGATCGGGTAACATTGGGGAGGCGACAGCTGGAAGCTCCAGAAGTGCACACTGACAAATTTTCCTTTCCAAACGATATTGGTTGTCAGTGAACCTAAGGAACATTGTTTCTCATCTAATTCTGTGGACATTTTAGTTCCACTGGACTTTCTATGTGTGTTTATATATGTATACACATATTTAAGAAAGTATATTACCGTCTGTTTGCGCTCATACTTTCTGTTCATATATATATATATATATATATATTTCTGTTGTAAACATGTGTCTATAATGAGTCAAAACTAAGCTGTAGTATCAGAAAGCATGTACTGCTGGGCAAGAAAATGTAGGAACATAGACTTAATAAAAATAAATAAATGGGATTTTTTTCTTAGCAAATTCTACCTTTTTTTGGTAAATGTTCTAATTGTGAAAGTGACCTTTTATGTGCATCATATGTATATACATTTTTGTTCATTTTTTAAGGGTTGAGATCGGTGTGAGATGTTGGTAGATTCAGGGAGCAGATACCCTGGCATGCTCATTACTGCATATATATATTTTATGACATTGTAACATATTAACATATTTATTTCCATGCATAAATTGTAATTATATAGAAATATTTCTGCTTGAACTGTAATCTTTCTTTTGTACAGAGCACTTTATACAGTGAGAGTAATTCTAGTAAAAATACCACATGTTTATTAAAAATATTTTTTTTATTGTGCTAAACTGGCAAGACTAGATTGTAGTCTAATTGCACTACACAGAAACCCCATATCTCAAAACAGAGATACATAAAACAGATTAGAATACAGTACAAAGCTATTTATATGGTTAATTACATTAGACTATGTCTATCTATCTATCTATCTATCTATCTATCTATCTATCTATCTATCTATCTATCTATCTAATATCTATTTATGTATCTCATATCTATCTATCTATCTATCTATCTATCTATCTATCTATCTATCTATCTATCTATCTATCTATCTTTTTATTTAATATCTATTTATTAATCTATCTATCTATCTATCTATCTATCTATCTATCTATCTATCTATCTATCTATCTATCTCATACATATCTTTCTATAGTTAAATACATCTGATGTGCAAAAACACAAATGATTTGGTCAAAATTGAGTGATATGACAACATATCTTCCCTGCAGGAGGGAAGATCAGAGGATGAGTCTAACAAGGAGTGGGGCTGCGCATCAGATCACTGAATGACAGCACTTTTCCAAATGATTTGTCTTTAAGATGCGTCTACATCATTCCATTTTTGCTAAAATCATTGTAGTGTGTGGGCACCTTATCTCATATCTATCTATCTATCTATCTATCTATCTATCTATCTATCTATCTATCTATCTATCTAAATTATTTTAACCAGTGAATAGTAGATTTTGCATAATCATTCTATCTATTTATATAATATATATATATATATATATATATATATATAAAAGCTTATCTAAACTATAGTCTGTATTATACATATTTAATCACGATAGCAAATATAATGGAGCTATTATGCAGTACTAACTAATAAGGCATTTGCATGAAGTCATGTTAGAAGGTATTGATAAGCGATTCTAAAGTATATTTTAGCTAGAATAAAGAGTTTAAGGTGTACAGAAGTTAAATGAAGAAAATGCACTTATATCAGAATTAAGATGTGTTTTAGCTTCTCAGATTTCTGTTGTTAACTTGTTGACCAAATCACAGATACAAGTACTGATAAGGGCAGAAGCATGGGGTTAATCTGGAAATGTTCCAATAGTTAATCCTGCAATAATTTATGCATTCATATCAAGAATATATAATGAATCAGTGCATGGCAAGTTTCTTGTTCATATTGTTTAAGAAAGTTTTTCTGCTTATACACACACCTAAAACTAAAGCAGTTATATGTTATTGTGGGCATAAGTATGAAATAACAGTGTGTGTGTGTCCTGAAGACGTTCTGAGCAAAGTTAAGTAAAGCTGGGTACACACTCGAGCGATGTTAATGAAGAACAGAATGATCACGTTCCATCCTTTATTAGCATACTACAGAACACTAACGATATCATCAGGTTTGATGTGCAGCACAGCAAACCCGACGAGGTAGCTAGCGACTGCAGGCACCTTCATATCGGACATAGGTGCCATTGTGAGTGATATATTAGTCTGATCTGCCGCATCGGATGACTTATCGCTCAGTGTGTACCCAGCTTAAGTCATATTTCAATGAGTCATGTTGTAAAGCATCTGGTTAGTGTATTTGGCAGGTACATATGTCTTCTCTGATTGTGGGCTTGGATAAAGGCATTATCTTGGAACAGACTGTCAATAAACTAGCACCAACCTCTTCTCTGATGTTATAAGATGAAATGATAATGTGGACTTTGCACATGCTGCATCCTTTCTCTACCTCTCCCTATCAGACTCTTCACCTCTCTACAAAACTTCAAACAGGCTCTCAAGACCCATTTCTTCACCAAACCCAGCCAAATCTCATCCTAAACCCTCTGTCCCACACTCTGGGGTAAATTTACTAAGGTGGGAGTTTTTCTTAGAACTGGTGATATTGCTCATAACAACCAATCAGATTCTACGTAACATTTATCTAGCTGCTTCTAGAAGATAATAGATAGAATATGATTGGTTGCTATGGGCAACATCACCAGTTCTAAAAAAAATTCTACCTTAGTAAATTTACCTCTCACTGTCTACCCCATCTATGTCACACCAGTCTGTCTGCCCTTCCCCATTAGAATGTAAGTTCTCACGAGCAGGGCACTCTTACCTCATGTGCTTTTCCTTCTCTTGCTTAAACTATCTTCTACTCCATACTCCCTTCGATTGCACCAAATCCCTCGGTTTTCTCCCAGCCTGATACTTATTTTTGTTGATGCAGCTATGTTTATATGCCTTGTACTTGTCCTATATTGTCTTGCAATGTAATTCACTGTTTTCTTGTTTTGCTAATTTGTTTAAGTACTCTGTAAATGGGTGCTACGGATCCCTTGTGGTGCCATATAAAGAAAGGATAATAATAATAACAACAATAATTAATTGCACTAATCAATGAGGAATGGGAGTTTATCACATTTGGATCCAATCACCAATAATTATGAACTGTGCCTTTAAATGTTAGCTTATAAATATAACTGCTTTGAATATGTAATTGCTAGTTTAGAATAGTATAAGAATGACTGTCCCACTGATGTTCACTTGGACTAGTTTTTGATTGAAACATTCTGCACATCTGCTTTGGCGATTCCTACGTGTGACTAAATATTCTTATTGAACTTTCTATCATTCTCATATCTGTCTTTCAATAAAAAAGGTTGCAGTGCTCATCTAAAGGTATGGGGTTAGCTATGAGTCCCCTTACGGCATGAGCAAGTTCAGCTATATGCCGCACTTACATAGAGCCGTAACAAGACTTTTTGGTGCCCTGTGCCAGAGACAGATTTGCCCCCCCCCCTCCCGCCATTTTTCCAATAGGATATATACATATATATATATATATATATATGTATAATACACACACATTTATAGAGCACTGCAAGAAAATGGATTTTGACACAAATCCTCTTTATACCACATTCATGCACTTAACTAGAGGGCTTGTCGCTATTCAGTTACAATACCCTTTCTCTAACGTCCTAGAGGATGCTGGGGTCCATTTAGTACCATGGGGTATAGACGGGTCCGTAGGAGCCTTCAGCACTTTAAGACTTTTTTACAGTGTGAACTGGCTCCTCCCTTTATGCCCCTCCTCCAGACCTCAGTTTAGAAAATGTGCCCGGTGAGACTGGACGCACGTTAGTGGAGCTCTACAGAGTTCTACTGGAAAATACTTTATTAGGTTTTTTATTTTACAGGGAAGCTGCTGGCAACAGCTTCCCTGCTTCGTGGGACTTAGGGGAGGAAGTAGGAACCAACTTCTTATTAAGTTTCATGGCTCTGTTTCCGCTGACAGGACACCATTAGCTCCTGAGGGGTACTGAACATAGCCCAAGCCTGGCTAGCGCTCACTCCCACCGCACTGCCGCCACCCCCTAACAGAGCCAGAAGTCAGAAGAGTGGTGAGTATATCACCGGAGACCTACAAGAGAGGGGCCCTCCGGTCATCATTGGTGGCAAAAAGGTACAGCGCAGCGGCGGGACGCTGCGGCGGGACCATGCATCTCAAAACACAGCCCTTCACAACACAGGGTGCAGGGCGCGGAGGGGGCAGCCCTGAGCTGCATGGAAAATCCTTACTCTCACTGGCAAAACGGTAAATACATGTATAGCCTCTGATTTACAAATCCCAGCCAGTATAAAAATCATTGTTGCTGAGGCAGGCTCGCGCCATTACAGGGGGCGGGGCTTCTCCTCAGGCTTGCCAGACACTCACTCAGCGCCATTTCTCCTGCAGATCACAGAGAGAAGCTGACAGACACTGTTTCCTTTTCATAACAATGCTGAAACAAGTACCAGGGTGTTATAGAGAGGGGGGGTGGGGGGGGGGGGGTTATTACATTAGGTGAGCGTGCCTAATATTGAAATAAAGCGCTGAAGGTTTTGTATAATAAATATACATATACAATTCTCTTCATATAGGGCACAGTGTGTGAACTGGCAAATCTCTGCGTTTCTCTGACAGATTTTAGTGTGGGTCTGTCATCGATAGCTCCCCTGTATGATTGTGGTATGAAAGTGCACGTTTGTGACATGTCAAACAATGGAGAGAGCTCTTCCCCTGAGGAAGCCATTTTAGATACGCAGGAGTGTAATGTGGTGGCCCTTCCCTCACAGAAGGAGCCAGAGTGGGTGAGAAAATTACAAAGTAATATGTCAAAGCTTTCTAGAAAATTCTCTGAGTCTGAACAACAGACAAAATACTGTAGAAAGTCAGTGGAGGATGTACTATTTGCTGATCCCTCCACGTCATCCACACGGGACCCCTCAAATTCCTAAAAAAGGTAACTTGCGCAGATTATGCAAGGTGACACAGACACAGATTCCGACACAGGTGTCGACACTAGGGATTTGAGAGGGGTGGACCCCAAGTTAGCAAAAAGCATTCAATGTATGATAATTGCTATTAGGGAGGTGTTAGAGATTACAGAAACAACACATGAACCTGAGGAAAAGGCTTATTTTGATTCAAATAAGAAACCGGTGATAACTTTTCCTCCTTCAAAGGAATTGAATACATTCTTTAAAAAAAAATCCTGGTCTAACCCAGAAAAGAAATGTCATATTCCTAGAAGGATACGTTTAGCGTACCCCTGAAGAAGACAGGAAAAGATGGGAGTCACCCCCCAGTTTCTAGGTTGTCTAAGAAAATAATAATACCTGCCCCAGGGTCGGCTTCATTAAAGGAGCCTGCTGACCGTAAATTAGAGACGACCTTAAAATCCCTTTATATGGCTACCGGAACGTTACTCAGGCCCACCATTGCTTGTGCATGGGTAGGTAACGCTATTGAAAAATGGTCAGACAACTTACTAGCAAATATAGACACAGTTGATAAGGATGATATGGTCTTAACTCTCGGTCACATAAAGGATTCTGCAGGCGTCTTGGTGGAAGCTATGAAGGATATTGGTTTATTAGGATCAAAATCCTCAGCTATGGCGATTTCAGCTCGCAGAGCACTGTGGATTCACCGATGGAATGCAGATGCAGATTTAAAAAGGAATATTGAAGCGCTCCCCTAAAAGGGTGAGGCGCTATTTGGGGACCAGCTGGATGCCATGATTTCAACGACTACCTCAGGTAAATCAGCATTTCTTCCTTATGCAGTGGCACCTGCAAAGAAAGCATATCATTCGCATCCGATGCAGTACTTTCGGCCCAACACAAAAAAGCCAAGGGTACCCCCTTCTTCGCAGGAAGAGGGCGGAGAAGAGGTAGGAAACCTACAACAGCATCAGGATCGCAGGAGCAGAAGTCAGCCGCTGTTTCTGCTAAAACCACAGCATGACGCTGGGGCTCCCCTACGGGAGTCCGCTCAGGTGGTGGCACGTCTAAAACTCTTCAGCCAGATCTGGGTACAATCAGATCTGGATCCTTGGATACTACAAATAGTATCCCAAGGTTACAAGTTAGAGTTTCAAGTTCTCCCCCCATGCCGATTTTTCAAATCAGCCTTACCTGTTTCTGTTCAAGACAGAAGAAATATAACGGAAGCAATACAGAAATTATGTCAGGACGCGGTCATTACCTTAGTCCCTTGGCTACAACAGGAAAAAGGATTTTATTCAAGCCTGCTCGGTCAGACCGATTTTAAACCTAAAATCATTGAATCTTTACCTAAAAAGGTTCAAATTCAGGATGGAGTCCCTGAGAGCAGTAATCTCCAGCTTGGAGGAGAAGTAATTTATGGTGTCGGTGGACATCAAGTATGCTTACTTGCATGTTTCCGTTTACCATCTACATCAATTATACCTGAGGTTTGCATTTCAGGACTGCCACTACCAGTTCCAGACATTGTCATTCGGGCTCTCCACAGCACCGAGAGTATTCACCAAGGTGATGGCAGAGATGATGGTTCTCCTTTGCAAGAAAGGAGTCAACATAATTCCTTACCTGGACTATCTCCTGATAAAAGCGAGATCCAGGGAGAAGTTAGTGCAGAACATTGCACTATCCCTGACGGTGCTTCAACAGCATGGTTGGATCATAAACTTTCCAAAATCACAATTGGAACCGACAATGAGATTATTATTTCTGGGAATGATACTGGACACCGAGGTACAGAAAGTATTTCTACCGGTGGAAAAGGCTCTGGAAATCCAGAAGATGGTCAAACAAATTTTAAAACCAGCATGTGTGTCGATTCATCAGTGCATCCGCCTGCTGGGGAAGATGGTAGCAGCCTACGAGGCTCTACAGTATGGCCGATTCCATGCCAGGGTGTTTCAGTGGGATCTACTGGACAAGTGGTCCGGATCGCATCTACACATGCACCAGAGGATACTCCTATTGACAAAAGCCAGAATCTCGCTCCTGTGGTGGCTACGCAGTTCTCACCTCCTAGAGGGATGCAGGTTCGGGATTCAAGACTGGATCCTAGTGACCACGGATGCAAGTCTCCGAGGTTGGGGAGCAGTCACGCAAGGGGAAACCTTCCTAGGAAGATGGTCAAGTCAAGAAACACTTCTTCACATAAACATTCTGGAGTTGAGAGCCGCTTACAACAGCCTTCTACAAGCGGCGCATCTTCTTCAAGATCGTCCCATACAGATCCAATCAGACAATGTAACAGCAGTGGCTTACATAAACCGTCAGGGCGGAACGAAAAGCAGAGCGGCAATGGCAAGGTGACAAAAATACTCCTCTGGGCAGAAAGACATGCAAGAGCTCTGTCAGCAGTCTTCATTCCGGGAGTGGACAACTGGGAAGCGGACTTCCTCAGCAGACACGATCTCCATCTAGGAGAATGGGGCTTCCACCAAAAAGTCTTTGCAGAGGTAGCAAGTCGTTGGAGCGTTCCTCAAGTAGACATGATGGCATCTCGTCTCAACAAGAAGCTTCAGAAATATTGTTCCAGGTCGAGAGACCCACAAGCAATAGCAGTGGATGCACTGGTGACCCAGTGGGAGTTCCAGTCGGTGTATGTGTTCCCTCCACTTCCACTAATACCAAAAATTCTCAAGATCATAAGAAATGCAAAAGTCCGGGCGATCCTCATTGTCCTAGACTGGCCAAGGAGGGCTTGGTATCCAGATCTTCAGGAGTTACTGCTAGAAGATCCTCGGCGTCTTCCTCTTTGCGAGGACCTGCTTCAGCAGGGGACGTTTGTTTATCAAGACTTACCGTGGCTACTTTTGACGGCATGGCTGTTGAGCGCCAGATCCTAGCCCAAAAGGGTATTCCCAATGAAGTCATTCCCACACTTAAAAAAGGCCAGGAAAGTAGTAACGTCTAGACATTACCATCGTATTTGGAGAAAATATGTATCTTGGTGTGAATCCAAGAATTCTCCAACGGTGGAGTTTCAATTAGGACGTCTTCTCCTATTTCTACAGGCTGGTGTGGATGCAGGCTTCAGATTGGGATCTATCAAGGTCCAAATTTCGGCCTTGTCCATTTTCTTTCAGAAACAGTTGGCTTCCCTTCCTGAGGCTCAAACGTTCGTGAAGGGGGTTCTGCGCATCCAACCACCATTTTTGCCTCCTACGGCACCATGGTATCTTAACGTGATGTTGCAGTTCCTTCAATCAGATTGGTTTGAACCTCTGCAAGAGGTTGAGTTAAAGTTTCTCGCTTGGAAAGTGGTCATGCTGTTGGCCTTGGCATCCGCAAGGCGGGTGGCTGAGTTAGGGGCCTTGTCTCACAAGAGCCCTTATTTGATCTTTCATGAAGATAGGGCTGAACTAAGAACGCGTCAGCAATTTCTTCCAAAGGTTGTGTCTCCTTTCCATATGAACCAACCTATTGTGGTGCCAGTGGCTACTGACACCACAGCTGTTTCAACAGCTCGTATAAGGAAAACAGAAGCATTGTTTATCCTGTATGATCCCAACAAGATTGGTTGTCCTGCTTCTAAGCAAACGATTGAACGCTGGATCAGATGTACGATTCAGCATGCTCATTCCACGGCAGGATTGCCAATACCGAGTTCGATAAAGGCCCACTCTATGAGGAAAGTGGGTTCTTCCTGGGTGGCTGCCCAGGGTTTCTCGGCTTTACAGCTTTGCCGAGCAGCTACTTGGTCAGGGGCAAACACGTTTGCTAAGTTTTACAAGTTTGACACCTTGGCTGCTGACGACCTTAAATTTGGTCAGTCAGTTCTGCAGGAACATCCACACTCTCCCGCCCATACTGGGAGCTTTGGTACATCCCCATGGTACTAAATGGACCCCAGCATCCTCTAGGATGTTAGAGAAAATAGGATTTTAATATACCTACCGGTAAATCCTTTTCTCGTAGTACGTAGAGGATGCTGGGCGCCAGCCAAGTGCTCCTTTTTTCCTGCATTATATTTTTTCTTCTTACACAATTATCACGTGTTAAGTTGTTATTCAGCAGTTGCTGTAAAGTTATTCATGCTCGATGGCATGTTTTGAGTTGTATGCCATGTTGTGCGGCATGGTTGAACGGTGTGAGCTGGTGTGAATCTCGCCACTAGCTTAAAGTAAAGCCTTCTCTCTAAGTTTGTCCGTCTCCTCGGGCACAGTTCCTATACTGAGGTCTGGAGGAGGGGCATAGAGGGAGGAGCCAGTTCACACTGTAAAAAAGTCTTAAAGTGCCGAAGGCTCCTGCGGACCTGTCTATACCCCCATGGTACTAAATGGACCCCAGCATCCTCTACGGACTACGAGAAAAGGATTTACCGGTAGGTATATTAAAATCCTATTTTTTTTATATAGCACATTTAATATATTGCCAGACGCAGGATTCAAACCTATAACCTGTTGAATTCTAATCAAATACCCTACTCATTCAGCTATTTGATCCTATATAAAACCTATGAACACTATATGAAGCTACTGGTACTTTGTAAAAAAAAAAAAAAAATCAGCATTGCAATTAAGCGGCTCTATGTAGTGTGAAGCCACACATCCAATCTCTTGCAGCCACACACTACATAGATTTGCTCAGCCGCAATGCTGATCCTTTTTTTTACAAAGTACGTGGTAAGCTTCAAATAGTTAGATTTCTCTAGCTTAGACTGATCTACCTTTTTATGCAAGGGCAAATAGGTCAATGAATAGAGTGTCTGATTTCAATGCCACAGGCAATGGGTTCAAATCCCGGGTATGTCAGCTTCTTGAAATGTAATAAAGGACAGTGTGACTGAATAACAAAGAAATATCAAGTTGAGTTCATGAATGTTGTATAGGTAGTAGTAACAGAAGGGGTCAGGGTAGGAGATAGGGGTGGTCACGAGATGCTGGGCTTCAAAAAGGGAGGAAGCCGGAAGTCAAAGTAATTAAAACAAATAACTGACAAGTGCCACCAACAGCGCCTCCTACCCTGCAGCACCATGTGCGGTGCCCCCTCCGCACACACCTAGTTACCGCCCTGCATTTATGGTACCACCGGATTCATGTGTTTCTGTTCGCAACCCCATAGGACACTCTGGATAAATGTGCAGATGGTTATTTAATAATTTCTGGAATGATTTCATTGATTTCCATTTTCTGGAGCTAGTTATAAAAAATAAATCATGGATCAAAAAAGGTGCATACATTTGTTTGTGATATTCTGCAATTCTGTATGGTTTTGCAACTCCTTTGAAAAGTCCTTAGGGTCTGGGAGATGTGCATTTCGGGTACTCTAGATTCAAACTTGCAAAGCCATGTGTAAACACCAAGGATGCTGATAGGTCCCAGGCTTGTCAGCGGGGCCTGGTGGGAACTTGGGTTGGGCCTGGGTCAACTGCTAAGGGGGACATTGTCCTCCTTTGCAGTGCTGCTGAGGGTTAATTGGGAAAATTACTTTTCCATTTTTTTTTGAGGGGGCACGTCCACATGTCCTGTCATGTCCCATCAGTAGCCTGAATGCAAGGGTCTAGTTCAGCCAGTGAAGCAGAGCAAAGCCCCCCATTGTAATATAAGTGCTCACATTCATATCAGTGTAGAGCATACTGAGTATGGTCATACCCCCACAAATCGACCATGCCTCTATTCTAGAACTAGGCCCCATCTGATATCTCGTCGGCTTTGGTAAATGGTACCTTTACGTTGTTTCTTCTTATACTGCAAAGTGTAATTTCTTCATCACTGTGGCACTCACAGGACAATACTAATCAGAGGAATAAGTTCATACCAGGTGCCTGGAGGCAAAATAAGCTGTTGGTGCCCACCTCCAGTGGTTTTAACTTGTGCATGTGCTGACATCTATTGCACAGTAACACAGCTGAGGGGGCAAAGGAGGAATGTGATCACAATGCTGTTAGAGCAGGGGCAGTGCATATAGTATTATTATTATTATTATTATTATGCCGCACCAACATATAGTCATCATTGTTTCCCCATACACATCCCACACTTCTTCATCTCCCTTCCATACCCCACACTGTGCTTCTTCATTCACAACCTACATTGTGCTCTCTTTTCCACATAATGCTCCCCTGTTCCCCCATCCTACATGCCTCACTGTGCTCCCTTTCCACGTGCCTTACTGTACTCCCCTTCTCCATCCCACATGCCTAACTGTGCTTCTCTTCCCCATCCCACATGCCTCACTGTGCTCCCCTTCCCATCTCACATGCCTCACTGTACTCTCCTTCTCCATCCCACATGCCTCACTGTACTCCCCTTGCTCATCCCACATGACCCACTGTACTCCCCTTTCTCATCCCACATGCCTCACTGTACTCCCCTTCCCATCTCACATGCCTCACTGTACTCCCCTTCTCCATCCCACATGCCTTACTGTACTCCCCTTTCCCATCCCACATGACTCACTGTGCTCCCCTTTCTCATCTCACATGCCTCACTGCACTCCCCTTCCCATCTCACATGCCTCACTGTGCTCCCCTTTCTCATCTCACATGCCTCACTGTGCTCCCCTTTCTCATCCCACATGCCTTACTGTACTCCCCATCTCCATCCCACATGCCTAACTGTGCTTCTCTTCCCCATCCCACATGCCTCACTGTGCTCCCATTTCTCATCCCACATGCCTCACTGTGCTCCCATTTCTCATCCCACATGCCTTACTGTACTCCCCTTCTCCATCCCACATGCCTCACTGTGCTCCCATTTCTCATCCCACATGACCCACTGTGCTCCCCTTCCCATCTCACATGCCTCACTGTACTCCCCTTCTCCATCCCACATGCCTCACTGTGCTTCTCTTCCCCATCCCACATGCCTCACTGTGCTCCCATTTCTCATCCCACATGACCCACTGTGCTCCCCTTCCCATCTCACATGCCTCACTGTGCTCCCCTTCTCCATCCCACATGCCTCACTGTGCTCCCCCTTCTCATCCCACATGCCTCACTGTACTCCCCTTCTCCATCCCACATGCCTCACTGTACTCCCCTTTCCCATCCCACATGACTCACTGTGCTCCCCTTTCTCATCTCACATGCCTCACTGCGCTCCCCTTCCCATCTCACGTGCCTCACTGTGCTCCCCTTTCTCATCTCAAATGCCTCACTGTGCCCCCCTTCCCCATCCCACATGCCCCACTGTGCTCCCCTTCTCTGTGAAGTTTTCATCTAAATCCAAAACAGACTCCCTGGGTCAATGTTCTAGCCAGCATACAACAACAGGATGACCGACTGGGACCCCAACCCCCTAAGTATGTCTTATAGGATCCAATGTTATCACTTTGTCAAGTTTTCTTCCAAATCCATCAAGTGGAAGGCCCCGAACAGGCTCACTGTGCCACAGTCCTGCCCAGTGCATTGCACCAGGAGGTCAAACTGACCTCAAGCCCCTAGGATCCCAACCCCCTGTTATGTCTTCTAGAATGCAAAGGTTGCACTCTGTGAAGTTTTCTTCCAAATACATCCAGTGGAAGGCTCAGAACAGGCATCCTATGTTAAAGTTCTGCCCGGCGCATTAAGCTGTGAGCTCCGACTGGGATCCCAACCCACTAGTATGTCTTTTGGGATCCAATGAAACCACTTTGTGAACTTTTCTTCCATTCCATCCAGTGGAAGGCCTGGAACTGGCTCCCTGGGCCAAAGTTCTGCCCCGCACATTCCGCCGTGTGGTCCGACTGACCCCTAACCCCCTAGTATGTCTTCTGTGATTCAATGTTACCACTCTGTGAAGTTTTCTCCCAAATCCATCCATTGGAAGGCCCAGAACAGGCTCCCTGGGTCAAAATTCTGCCAGGTCATTCTGCCATGAGGTTCGACCAGGAACCTAACCCCCCCTAAAACCTGGCCAGCATCCAATGGGATGACCTCACATTGGTTTAATCAAAATCGGTTAAGGGGTGTTCAAATGTAACCGGACAGACAAACAAACAGAGCAATGAATTTTATATATGTATACTGAACAAACAAATATACTTACTTTGACATATATAGATAGATAGATAGATAGATAGATAGATAGATAGATAGATAGATAGATAGATATACAGCCCTGACCCGGAGTGAATTTTTTAAAATTTAAACCCTGCCAGTATTTGGATAGAGAACACTATGTGTAACTGCCCAGTCCTCCTGTCCACGCCATCTCTTTGAAACTTTCAACACTCTCCTTCACCCCTCTCCTCCTCCCCTCCCATCCTCCCTCACTGCCACTGACTTTGCCTCCTTCTTCATCTCCAAAATTGAGGACATCCAACAAGACATCTCCCGCCGTCACCCCTCTGCTACCCCCTGCCCCCTCTATCCCTCCATCTATCCCACCCTGTCCTCCTTCCGTCCCACTTCAGAAAAGGAAGTCCACTCCCTCATCTTATCCCCCCCCTCCACCTGCCCCCTGGACCCCCTTCCCTCCCGTCTTCTCCGCTCCCTCTCCCCCACTGCCTGCTCCCACCTTGCTCACCTCTTTAACCTGTCCCTCTCTACCGACATTTTCCTCTCGCCATTCAAACATGCTCTGGTCTCACCTATTCTCCAAAAACCCAACCTCGACCCCTCATCACCCACTAACTACCGCCCCATCTCTCTTCTCCCTTTCGCCTCCAAATTACTTGAACGACTGGTCTACAGCCGTTTCACAAGCCACCTCTCTGACAACTCCATCCTCGATCCACTACAATCTGGCTTTCGCCCACTCCACTCAACTGAGACTGCCCTGGTGAAAGTCACCAATGACCTGCTTTCGGCCAAATCCAGGGGCCACTTCTCTCTGCTCTTCCTTCTGGACCTCTCTGCTGCCTTTGACACCGTAGATCATCCTCTCCTCCTGCACACACTCCAAAACGCTGGCCTCTCTAGCACTGTCCTTGACTGGTTTCTTCTTACCTCACTAACCGCTCCTTCTCTGTGTCTGCCTCCAGCATCACCTCACACCCTTCCTTCCTTCCTGTTGGTGTCCCTCAGGGTTCTGTTCTCCCTGAACACATCTTCCCTGGGTGCGCTCATTAACTCCTTTAGCCTTCAATACCACCTCTATGCTGATGACACACAACTCTACCTCTCCTCTCCTGATCTGTCCCCCTCTGTCCTCTCCCAGGTGTCCAGCTGCCTCTCCGCAATCTCCTCCTGGATGTCTGAGCGCTCTCTGAAGCTCAACATGGACAAACCTGAACTCATCATCTTCCCCCCATCCAGAGCAACACCCCTGACCAATATCTCTATCATTGTTGACACCACCACCATCTCCCCTGTTCCCCAACTCCTCTGCTTGGGTGTCACTCTTGACTCCTCCCTCTCCTTTGCACCCCACATCCAAGCTCTGGCACAATCCTGTCATTTCCAGCTACGCAACATTGCTCGTAGCAGGCTATATCTCTCCCAGAGTGCAACTAAACTCATCATCCACTCACTGGTCATCTCACGACTTGACTACTGCAATGTTCTTCTCACTGGCCTCACTTGCTCCCATCTTGCTCCCCTCCAATCTGTCCTAAACTCTGCAGCTAGGCTTATCTTCCTCTCCCGCCACACCACATCTGCCACTCCCCTTCGCCAAAATCTACACGGGCTCCCATTCCCCTACAGAATCCTCTTCAAACTCCTCACCCTCACATACAAGGCCATCTCTAATTCCACTGCTCCCTACATCTCCAACCTCCTCTCCCTTCATACTCCCTCCCTCCCCCTACGGTCGACCAATGACCGTCGCCTCTCCACCGCCCTGGTCACTGCTTCCCATGCTCATGTTCAAGACTATGCCCGTGCTGCACCCCTTCAGTGGAACACACTTCTCCGCTCCATTAGACTCTCCCTGACCTTGCAAAGCTTCAAACGGGCACTAAAAACCCACCTATTCATCAAAGCATACCCTCTCGATGCATAACCCAGTCCCGAAGCCGCACCTCCACCCCCCTGCCTCATGCCGTGAACATCTCAGCTTTGCTTGAATACTGCAATCAGGCTAACTCCCGCTTGCCTGCACCTCTTGTCATCTGTCTGTCATCCCTCCCCACTAGATTGTCAGCTCTTCAGAGCAGGGCCCTCTTTCCTCTTGTTATCTAAGCCCTCGTCTAGACACATTTCACTCACAGCTCTCCCCTACTCAAAGACCATCTTTACCCTGCTAGTAAAGGCTCATCTCCATCCATGGCCACCAGCCTCTAGTAGTACGATGATCACTCCCTCAATATTTACATCTTAGCTGTATTATGTCTTGAGAATGTGTGGTGCTCTATGTTACCTGTACTCTATTTCTGTTATTTGTTTACTGTAATGCTATGTTTTGTCTCCCTGTACTGTCCTTTGTACGGCGCTGCAAAACACATGTGGCGCCTTATAAATGAAATGTAATAATAATAATAATTTTTATTTTCCTCTGACTCTCGTTAATCATGCTCCATCTGCTGCCGCCACATGCAGGACCGTAGCTAGGTGTGTGCCAGCGGTACCTAGAACACAGCGCATGTGTACTGTGGGAGCAGGACTGCTGGCACAACCCACAGGGCCACTACTGTCTATCACAGAGGCAGCTTCAAAACCACTGCCGCTAGCTGCAGCGCATCTGATACGCCCAGCTCCTTCACGGCGCACCTAGTTACCTACATGACATAAGGCAGCTGTGCAGCTGCCCATCAGCAGGCTACACTTCCTCCCTGCAGTACTCCCACTCTCTGGCCACAAGCCCACAACTCTTCTTGTAAATGTGAGTGTCGGGCAGCCGAAGCCCCGCCCCTAATGCCCGGCATCCATGTCCTGCAGCACGGAGAGTATCCACAGGCTCTGCCCACTCTCTGGTCCCCCTTTCTGGCCACAGCTCTTGTTAGTGTGAGTGGGCAGCCTAAGCTAGGCCCACTCACTCCATCATGTCCCGCATTTGTATCCTGCAGCAAGGAGAGTGTCCGCAGGCTCCGCTCCCTCCCCCTCTCCGGCCGCAACTCTTCTTGTCGGTGAGTGGGCAGCCGAAGCCCTACCCACTCACTCCCTAATGCCCTGCATCCATGTCAGGCAGCATAGAGAGAGTGTGCTTTCCGTGTCTACCCACCCACTCATGATGCTTCCAGGGCTGCCAAGAAAAATCATTGGCCCCGGTACAACAACTTCCTTGGCCCCCCTGCCCTACCTAAAGGTGATGTGACCACATCATGCTGGGGCATGGTCACACCTCTTTGTGGGCGTGTCTAGCACATGAGAAGCACCCATTAACAGGAGCATGGCATGCCTGCCCCAGCCAGGGCAGTTGAGAGCCTGGCTGAGCCCAGGTACTTTTCAAGCCCATGGCCTAATCACAGGAGGCATGCACCCTGCAGCACCGCACACAGCAGTGTGTGCTGGACTGAGAAGAAAGGCTGTAGCTGCTGCTTCCAGGTAAGGATGGGCCCCAACTTGGCCCCTTCATCAGACCTGGGCCCAGGTCATTTGTAACCTCCCCCCTTCTCTCTGCACCATTGGGTGCCTCCAGTAGGGGAACAGAAGCCGGCAGCTAAAAGTCAGTGTAGATGGAATTTAAGTATGTAAGTAGTTGCAATAGCTGTTTTATTTCTGAGTAAGGGAAGTGGAATGCAACACACATTCTCTCTCTCTTTATACACACACACACTCACTCTTTACCTTGTGTAATGTGTATAAGGGGCTCTTCTATAGCGTAACATGTATAAGGGGTAAATACATGTGACTAACGGATGCTACTGTACGGTAGAGTGGGACCAATGGACGTTATTGTGCAGTAGAACGGGATTAACGGACGCTATTGTGCGGTGTAATGTGACTAACGGACACCACTGTGCAGTGTAATGTGTCTAACAGACACCACTATGTTGTGTAATGTGACTAACAGACACTACTGTGCTGTGTAATGTGACTAACGGACACCACTGTGCAGTGTAATGTGTCTAACAGACACCACTATGTTGTGTAATGTGACTAACAGACACCACTGTGCAGTGTAATGTGACTAACGGACACCACTGTGCAGTTTAATGTGACTAACAGACACCACTGTGCTGTGTAATGTGACTAACGGACACCACTGTGCAGTGTAATGTGTCTAACAGACACCACTATGCTGTGTAATGTGACTAACTGACACCACTGTGCTGTGTAATGTGACTAACAGACACCATTGTGCAGTGTAATGTGACTAACAGACGCTACTGTGCTGTGCAATGTGACTAACGGACACCACTGTGCTGTGTAATATGACTAACTGATACCACTGTGCTGTGTAATGTGACTAACGGACACCACTGTGCTGTGTAATGTGACTAACAGACGCTACTGTGCAGTATAATGTGACTAATGGATGCTACTGTGCGGTGTAATGTGACTAATGGATGCTACTGTGCAGTGTAATGGGACTAACAGATGCTACTGTGCAGTATAATGGGACTAATGGATGCTACTGTGCGGTGTAATGTGACTAATGGATGCTACTGTGTGGTGTAATGTGACTAATGGATGCAACTGTGTGGTGTAATATGACTAACAGATGCTACTGTGCAGTGTAATGTGACTAATGGATGCTACTGTGTGGTGTAATGTGACTAATGGATGCTACTGTGTGGTGTAATGTGACTAACAGGTGCTACTGCGCAGGGTAATGTGACTAATGGATGCTACTGTGTGGTGTAATGTGAACTGGTACTATTCTGTGGCCATGCCCCTATTGTTTGGCACATACTGTCCTATTTTAAATATAGAGGGGAGAGGGGGCACCAATTTTCTTTTTGGCACACAGCACCAAAATGTCTAGTTATGGCACTGGCCACATGGAACTAAGCTGCCTTTATCTTTGTCCAGTCACTACAGTTATGTGAGTAGCTTTTCCGGTAATATCGCCTTGTGCTGAGTTGTGTGTTGCCAGGGCTCTGGGGCAGTATGAAACAGGGCAGCAGCAGCAAAGTCCTGGTATAGGCAGTTGTTACCATTATGACATCATAGCATGACCTCACAGACAAACCGGATGGACAGATAGACACACAAACAGAGCAATGTATTTTCTATATGTATTTCCATGTTTGGGGCCCTCACCCCACAACGGGTGGATTACAGATGGTAGGGAGCAAGGGAGAGTGAGTTAAAGAGAGAGAGAGAGCGAGAGAAAGATAGATGGAGGAAAAGGGAGAAAGAGATGAGAAAGTGAGATAGAGGGAGATGGAAGAAGGAATAAGAGAAATGTCAGGAAGAAACAGAGATGGGAGAAAGAGAGAGTGAGATAGTTGAGAGAAAAAGGGACAGAGAGATCGGAGGAAGATAAAAAAAACATGAGAGGAAGCAAGAGAGAGAAAGTAGGGAGGAAGACAGACACAGGAGGAAGTGAGAGAGATGGATGGAAGTGAAAGAGAAATGGGAAAAGATAGAGATACAGTAGAAGGAAGAGAGAGAGATGGGAGGAAGCTAGAGAGAGAGAGAGAGAGAGAGAGAGAGAGAGAGAGAAAGAGAGATGAAAGGAAGCAAGAGAGAGTGCAATCAGAGGTAACAAGAGAGAGATAGCATTAAAAGAGAGAAAGTAAACAAGGGAGATGGGAGAAAGCGAGAGAGATTGAGGGAGACGACAGAGGGATGGGAGGAAGCAAGAGAGATATATATATATATATATATATATATATATATATGGGTGGAAATAGATGTGAGGAAGTGGTAGACAGAGATATGGGAAGAATGAAGAGAAATGGGAGGAATCAAGAGAGACATCTGAGGAAGCGAGAGAAAGCGATGGGAGGAAGCAAGAGTGAGAGATATGAGGACACAAGAGAGAGATGGGAGAAAACAAGAGTGAGAGATATGAAAAAGTGAGAGATGGATGGAAGAGAGAAAGAAAGAAGAAATAAATGAGAGGAAGAGAGAGTAAGGGAGGTGTGAAAGATTTATCTTAAGACATTCAGAAGGCACCCTCTTCCACAGTTCACGTGCTAAAGCTCTATAAAAGCGGAAAGTTTAAATTACCCATCGTATAGCCTAAGCAATTACCATTTTTATTAAAAGATTTCAGCCGGACTTCCGGTGGGCAGGGCACCTCGTGTGGCTGCGTTTTAGCGTCTCTCCAGACAGGGACCTCATAAATCTGCCTCCATCTACCACTACCAAGCTACTTTTGGAGATTTTGATCACATCTTCGGATGGCTGATGTGTGGTGGATTCACTGGATACCAAAATTATGTCTGGAGCTTGTATATATCCCCCGGAGTCTGGCCCCTGATGGTGGCCTATAAGTGCGTCTCTACTTTGGCGCGAAAGCTGGAGTGACGGAACGCTCACCTTCACTACAATTTGCTGGCTACTATTCCTACCCGACCCCGCTGCCTCTCTCGACCCTCTTCTGGTTGCTGGCTCCTGGAGTGGACCCGCTGACGGTTGCCTACGTGCGAGTGATCGGGCTGTAGCGGAGGCCCCCCTTCGGTGCGGGACACGCTGTGGCACTTGGTCCGCTCCTGTCCGTTTGACTGCTGCGGATTGCCCGCCGGGGGCTGCCTCTGTGACCAAGGGAGACCCTGTGCCTGCTTACCTGACCCTCTCCCTCCAACTGTTGGTGGCGGCCGCCGGGCTGCGGGGGGTCCCGCCGTGGAGAGCCTGCTGAGCAGAGCTGCTGCGCTGCCCGGAACGGAGGGGCGCACCTGGCTGTTGATTTCTGCCCTGAACCGCTTACTCCTCTCCTCCCTACATTGATCCTGATCTTGCTGCTCCAGGCGGCGCTGGACTGGGGACTCCGTCTTGCTTCGTCACCGCTGCGGGGTGTGGGTGGATGCCCTGCTACCCGTCCACGTTCTCTTCCTGCGTGCGGAGACGACTGAGACACCGTGACCTGAAGGGCGGACATCGCCTGAAGTGACCCTGGCTGGCGGGGTTTGTTGCCGCGGATGGACCTTGGTGTGACGGCGGTCCTAACCTCTGGGGGCCCCGTCTCTCTGCAGGCTCCACCGCTGCCCTGATCCTCGGGCCGCTCGGCTACAGTGTTCCCTGGCAGCTGTATCACGGATGCTCTGCTCACTGCCGGACCTGCGTTCCATCCCGCTGCTGCACTACATTGATCATTTCCGTACCTGGTGCGTCTGCTGAAGCCCGCGGCAGTTTGAGCGGTGCTGGCTTCCCTGGCTGGGGGGCAGTCTGGTGGCATCTCCCCGGGATTTGACCATCTATGTACCTAGGCTCCTCTGAGAACATTCTGAGCTGCCTGATCCTCTCCAACTGGGCCAACACTTGTTACTTTGGATGCCTGGACTCATCCCCCCTCAGGTACTAATACTGTTTGTGTTCCTCACTATTCTCTATTAACATCCTCTACATCCCGAAGCTTGGAACCATTCCCTCCCTGTGTGTTATCCGTACCCTCCCTACATACCTCCTTTCCTTACCCAACCAGTGACCCCTTCTGGTACCCCCCTTTTCTGCTACTTTTCTTCTACAATAATTGACTGAGGGTATAATTTGGAGCACCATTCTTCCTCCCAAAGCATCTGAGGATCGCTTGAGTGAATACCTTAGGACCCTGTTTGTACTACCCTTGCATTGTCTCAGGGCACATTATAATTGTACCTTATCTGCTCTCTGAACTTGTCTGTGCAGCACCCACTCACTAGAAGGGTTTGTTGACCATTTGATTTGCTTTGGGCGGTGCTCTGCCTGGAGTGACGCCCTGGAACGCTCTGCTGCCGGTGTTATTACTGATAAAGTTGCCTTTCTCTGACATATACCTTTTGCAAATTTTATTTCATTTTATTTTATTACCTTAGGACCCTGTTTGAACTACCCTTGCATTGTCTCAGGGCACATTATAACTGTACCTTATCCGCTCTCTGAGCTGGTCTGTGTAGCACCCTCTCACTAGAAGGTTTTGTTAACTATTCGATTTGCATTGAGTGGTGCTCTGCCTGGAGTGACGTCCTGGAACGCTCTGCTGCCGGTGTTATTACTGATAAAGTTGCCTTTCTTTGACATATACCTATTGCAAATTTTATTTCATTTTATTTTATTCATTTTCAGTATTTATTTTACTGCTGCTCCTATTTCGGTGGTGATTCCATTGCTATATATGGGACCTACTGAGTGTTCCTTATAAGCTAGCTACCTCTCTGCGGGAAGCTATCTCGAACCGCAGTTTCAATGTAATTGTCTAATGTCCTAAATCTGACCCCTACTCGATATAATCAAACGGATATATTTTTTCACTATCGACTTCCTCTCTTTACAACCTCCATAACTGTCCTCCTCTACAGGGGCATGGACAAATTTGTCGATAAAGTCATGCCTCCCAAACAACAGAATAATGCAAACAAAGCCCCAAAAACGAAACCCAACGCTCAAAAATCTGGGCCACCTTCCCCATCCTTCTCTGAAAATGATAGCCTAGATTCTCCGGGGACTACTGCCACCCCCCTGACGGCAAAAGAAATCGCAGATTTCATGATGCCACTTATGGATAAACGTTTTGAAGACCTCCAGACGCGTCTAATGGCAGGCCTTACTCGTATAGATTCCCACGCCTCTCGTATAAATGCTTTAGAAACCAGAGTTAGTCAGGAAGGTGGAGACAGTAATGACAGGGCTATCATACAACTACAAGAAAAGGTAGACGAGTTAGAAAATAGGTCCCTACGAAACAATTTGAGATTCATAGGTGTTCCGGAATCTATAGTGGGCCAAACTTTAACAACTTTTCTCACTGTTGACCTACCCAAAGCGTTGGAAGTTCTGACTGACTTAGAAATCCCCCATATTGAAAGAGCCCACAGAATTGGCATAGAACAAGAGGGTCCTAGACGTAGGCCTCGTCCAGTCATAGCCCGCTACCTGGACTATAGAGCGAAAGAAAAAATCTTGGCGTCCTATCGTAGGTCCCAGGGTCTAGTGGTAGGAGGGACTAAAATACTGATCTTCCAAGATTTCTCAGCGTCAGTCACACAGAAACGTAAAGAATTTCTGAGATATGCACCTTTCTTCATGGTGAAAAAATTAGGTTTTCCTTGCTATATCCGGCAAAATTGAGGGTGATGGAGGATGGTAAACCGATTTACTTCTCTAACCCACTGGAGGCTGAATCATACTTTAAGCCTCCTCAGCTGTCCCCTCGCTCTCCTCGTAGATGACTTGCAGACACAAAGGGTCGATCACAGGGTAGGGGAATCATGATTACTATTGGTTCCCTGAGGTAGGGTTACTGTGCTATTGATGAAACACTCCCTCTGTTACTGGATTTGTTTTATTTTTGTTTGTTTGTTTTATATTCCTATTTTGGGTTTCAGGTGCGCACATCTAATTTTAGATGATGCCCACCACTATACTGGTTTGGTTGAAAATTTGAAAATATGGTGTTTAGAGGTAACTTGGATGATACTTATTGGTTGTATAATGTTCACTGCGAGTCCTGAGATGCTGCTATGGTTTATTATTGTCTCTCTATTTCCTGCCTTCCATGCCATGGTGGGATATAGCTGTTCCTTTGCCGAATGGGTGGTGTGCCATCCCCGGGATCCCCTACCTGTTGACACCCTCTTACTGATACTTGACCCCTGGTGGGGGGATGGGTAGCCATGTCGTCTCCACACTTAGGTATTGACACCCCCCCACACTTAAACCGTTACATATGGTATCATGGAACGTCGGCGGACTTAATACTCCGGTTAAACGAAAGAGAGTTATTACCCACCTTAAACGGTTTACCCCGGATATCATATTTTTGCAAGAAACACATTGGGTCACCACAGAGGAAAACATACTTAAGGCCCCTTGGTTAGGCTCTTGCATATCCGCTCCTTACCATCGTAAGGTGAGAGGAGTGGCGATAGTATTTCACAAAGACCTTCCGGTCACTATCTTGTCACAGATTGTCGACCCGGAGGGCCGTTACGTCATATTGGACATCGACCTGTACCATACCCAATATACTCTAGTCAACCTATATGCCCCTAATATAAATCCACATGTATTTATCCGAGATCTTGGCCACGTCCTCCAGGGCAGAACGAATCATTCCCTTATCATAGGGGGAGATTTTAATATGGTAGAAGACCCCTCTTTAGACAAAAGGCCACCAGGGCACAGACCTTCTAACTTCTATGCCCACCTCTATCAGTCTTTTAAGTTAGACTTAGGTCTATCAGACCCTTGGCGCCTTTTGAACCCTACAGACAAAACTCATACACACCTATCAATGGTCCATGGGTCTCTCTCACGTATCGATAGGATCCTTATTTCAGATACTCTACTCAATAATATAACTCACACAGATATTCACGACATAATGGTGTCGGATCATGCTCCAGTTTCCATATCTCTGACTCATTCTCACATGCACCCTCATAGCCGCATATGGAGATTTCCACATTACTTAGCACACTCTGACGAGTTTAAGACCTACTTGATTGGTCATTGGACTAATTATGTCGATGACAAGCTTGAGCACTGGGAGGATCCCGTTCTTTTCTGGAGTGCCTCTAAGGCGGTTATGAGGGGTCACATAATCAGCTACGTCTCACAGAAAAACAAACACTCTAGGAAGGAATATGAAGCACTTCGTGCTGAAATGCAAACTTCCTTTGCTCAATACACTAATTCATCTTCGGATGATACTAAAACTTCGTATAAACAAGCCCATCAATTACTGGAGACATACCTTACCACTAAGGCAAAACAGTCGATTGACTTTACACGAAACAAATATTATCGCTGGGGTAATAAAGCAGGGAAACTCTTAGCAACAATGTCTAGGCCATTCAGGAAACGCCATATTATTACCACGTTGAAACACCCTGATACGGGAGCTTTACTGACCAAGTCTTCGGATATAAATGCACAATTCCGTCACTACTTTAAAAAAAATGCGTTTCGCTCAACCCCTATTAACCTGTCTGACCAGATGACTATCCTCTCAGACTCAGTACTCCCTAAATTGACGTCTGATCAGAGAGAAGCGCTTGCAGGCCCAATAACTATGGATAAAATCAATAGAACCATATCTAACCTTACTAATGGAAAGTCCCCGGGGCCTGATGGTCTGTCGGGTGACTACTACCGAATCTTGCAAGCCCACCTTGCCCCGACCTTGCTAGAATTATTTAGGTCTATACATGAAAAGAAAACTCCCTACCCGTCTTTTAATGATGCTTTCATGACCCTACTTCCCAAGCCAGATAAAGATCCGAGTTTGTTGACATCTTACAGACCTATAAGCCTGTTAAATGTCGATTACAAAATACTGGCCAAAATCATGGCAACACGTCTACAGACTATGTTACCTTCCATCCTCTCGGAGCATCAAATGGGATTCGTACAGGGACGTCATGCAGTTAAGGCCATTAGGACGGCTATAGCGGCTGTTGTGGCAGCCCAAAACCCGGCACCCACTCAAAATATACTAATCAGCTTAGATATCCATAGGGCCTTTGACTCTATACTCTGGTCGCACCTTTATACTGTATTAGAAAAAAAAGGCTTTGATGATACTTTTATAAATTTTATAAAATACATATACCATGATCCGAACACCTCCCTGTTGGTAAATGGCCTCGTAAGCCCAAGCTTTACACTAGAAAGAGGCACCCATCAGGGTTGCCCCTTATCGCCCCTCCTCTTTAACATAGCACTAGATCCCTTATTGCGCACTCTTCAACAATGGCATGCCTTTCAGGATGTTAGGATTGGGTGCAGAGAAATAAAGATCTCTGCATTCGCAGACGACATATTGTTATATATATCTAACTCGGAACACTCCTTAGATCAAATTCTACACATGATTAACTTATATGGTTCCATATCGGGCCTACAACTTAACATGGACAAGTCTGTGGCAATGCTCCTCAAGGGTACATTAACCCAACCCTGCTGGGCTTCCCATTTATCTCTGCAATGGGCCAGAACATTTATCCCTTACTTGGGAATAATTCTGCCCCGAAATCTGGTCAACCTATACCAGTTTAATATTAAAAAAGTAATACATACTCTCATGGACGATGTGAAGTGTTGGGAACGCCTGCCACTCTCTTTCCTGGGACGAGCAGATCTCTTAAAAATGGTAGCAATGCCTAGAATATTATATCCACTACAAAATCTTCCAATACTTTTGACTAAAGCGGACACGGGGGGTAATTCTGAGTTGATCGCAGCAGGATCTTTGATAGCAATTGGGCAAAACCATGTGCACTGCAGGGGAGGCAGATATAACATGTGCAGAAAGAGTTAGATTTGGGTGGGTTATTTTAATTCTGTGCAGGGTAAATACTGGCTGCTTTATTTTTACACTGCAAATTAGATTGCAGATTGAACTCACCACACCCAAATCTAACTCTCTCTGCACATGTTATATCTGCCTCCCCTGCAGTGCACATGGTTTTGCCCAACTGCTAAAAAAATTCCTGCTGCGATCAACTTGGAATTACCCCCACGGTTCAATTAAACGTTTTAATTAGGAAATTTATATGGAAAGGAGGGCGCGCACGCATAGCCTAACGGAAGCTACACCAACCAAAATCGAATGGTGGGATTAACTTCCCTGATGTCACTGGGTATAATCATTCAGCTCTCTTGCAACATTTAAGAGATTGGTTACAGAGGACATCGACTTATACTGATATCTCTTTGGAACAAGAATTTTTGAGGGACACTGCATTAATAGGCTTATTACACCAACATGATCGAGAAGTGGAGGAACATATCAAATTGAATCCTTTGCTTTGGTCAACGCGGAGGCTTTGGCACATCTTGCGTCACAAGGCTGGACTCAATGGTTTTTATTCTTTACATCTGCCCCTGGTCAAAAATCCTCAGTTCCTAGACCGCATGGCTGCCCATCCCTTCACCCTATGGAGACTTGCGGGAATAGAAAATATTGGGACTCTGGTGTCAAAGGAGAAACGCCCTCTCACTTTTACAGAACTATCCACTAACTACCCCATGGTTAGACCATATCCCTTGGCTTTCCTACAGGCACGCTTCTATATAAACCACGTTCTACAACACTTTTCTGACAAAGACTGGGACAACCCCCTAGACACCCTCTTGAAAAATGCAGTCCCTCACCGTAAAGCTATTTCGGTCCATTATACGTTTCTCAGAGATGTTATGGATCATACTAAAGTATCGGGAGGAGTGGCGGGGTGGTTGTCTCTCTTTCCTGAACTAACAGTCCTAGATCTGGCAAAGGCCCTTCTATATTCTCGCAAAACACTTCCTTCCAGCATATATACTGAACTATTTCTGAACATATTTCATAATGCATACCTTTCCCCGCTACGTAGATTTCACATAGGAACCTCCATGACTCATAGCTGTCCCAGGTGTCATCAGGAGGAGGCAGATAACTACCACTGCCTGTGGGCTTGCCCTATTGTAAAATATTTTTGGCACTTAGTACGTAGATATACATAATTGAAATTGACAAATTTTGTCCCATTTACCCCAGAGTGGGCAATTTTTGGAATGGACAATCCTATGCTACGAATCACCCCGGGTAGTAAGAAATTGCTACTGGCTATTAGCGCAGCGGGTAAAAAAAACTATATTACAAAGCTGGCTTGATAATTCACCCCCTCAATTACCTTTGTTTTTCAATAAATTATACTTTCTCATCCGAATGGACTGCATGGAGACACTCCTGCATAAAGAAAAGGAAGTGGAATGCTTTTTTACACTCTGGGAATCATATATAGACACCCTCCCACTCACAATTAGAAATCAGATTTATTATAGTCTTAAAGATACCACCTGGTATCTTACCAGGCTAATAACACAAGATCCTCCGATTGCCTTAGCGTAGGAGGAGAGAGAGGGGGGCCCTCACTTGTTACCTGTTGGCCTTTGTTGTGTTTCGGGACTCGCAGTCTTAATTAATCATTTAATTGATTGTTATTCTCTGTATGTCGAAATACTATGTCAAGGACTTTGCTATTGACGGTTATTGATTTATACTGTATACAATAAGTTATATTCGAAACTGAGAGATCTGTACTATGGACATTAAATGCTAGACTAGAGTTACGCATTTCTATGACTATCTTCCATATACCAGAGTTTGTATCACTATATGACATTTACTTTGCTCACGCTTTGCGTCTAGATTTATCAAAGTAACTTTGTAACTATTGTGATTTATTTGTATTAATTCCTTGTTGCCTCAATAAAAAAAAAAAAAATTAAAAGATTTCAGCCCATTTATAATAGGTTGTGATTGGTATTATTTTGTCGAGATAGCTGTTAGATTTAAAGTGGCAATTAGCTTTAAGGCAAAAACAACTTTTTTTTGGCCAAAACTAATTGCCTCTTTTATATATTTCGACTATCTCACCAAAATCACTCTGGGACCATCAAAACACAACCTATTACATAAGGGACAGCATACTGTATTGCAAAGTACATCATGCACAGTAGTGTCAAAGTAGGTGCAAAAAGTACAAATAAAGTTATATTACAGCAGAAGAAAGCCAACATTAGTTTTTAACGCTTCTTCATGCTGCATCCTCCAGTTGTAAATAACCCCTATTGTTTTTATTGTGGTTGGAAATGAAATATTTTCTAGATAAATAAAGTGTAGTAACTACTGTATGTTGCTGGGGAAAAAACATCACATTTATAGGAAAGCATCAGCAAAATTGTGTAAAATTGCCATTCAGCATCCACCAGGGTATAGCTTTTTTCGTATCACAGACATAGCAATGTCTCTTCTTTCTCAGTTAGGGCCGGAAACAGATATCTTGGTGCCCGGGACACTGATATCTCGGGGCCCCCCTCACCCCCCCCCCCTTCCTCCTCGACACACACACACTCAGATATATATATACATATACTGTATACATACATATACACACATTTTATATATATAAGAATGTCCGTATTGTCTGTAGAGAAAGTACAGTGGTGGGGCTGCAGGCGGCTGTGCCGGAAAGCTGAGCACACACTTCCCTTGTGCCTGGTGGTGGCAGGAGACTGTCACACACAGCTGCTAGGCTTGCTCAGGGATGCTTCTTGGTGGCGGCGGTGATGGTGGCAGAAGACAGGATGGGAAGGGCCGACGAAGCATCACAACCAGGCCAGACCACGTGACAGGGTAAGGGGGAAGTTCGCTGCAGCCAGGGTCTTAATTAGTTTAGGTAATTGGCCGGTGGGAATGCAGGTAAATTAAGTTTAGAAAATAGTAATAAGTGCTGCAGTCCCATATTTTTTGTACCTGACCCTCAGGGCCCGGCAGAGGTGTCACCTTTGTCCCCCACTGTTCCGGGCCTGGTCTCAGTGTCAAAACTATTCATAGCTATATAATCTGACATAATCAAATGTGTGGTATTTATTATATTTGCAATTTATTATACATTATTAGTATAAGTGAATTATCTCTTTTTTGAGGTATTATCATCAGTGTCGGACTGGGGCATGAAGGGCCCACCGGGGGAATGCAGGGATAGGGGCCCATACTTAAGGGTGTGGCCAACCTCCACAGAGGCTTGAAATACACAACAGTCTAGTGCAGTGTAATGCAACATATCTACCATGTATAATACAAATGCACAGTCTGGAACCTGATCCCTAGAGGAAGGAGTGGGCACTCAGGCAGTGGGGCCTACCGGTGGTTTCCCTGGTACCCCTGTGGGCCAGTCCGACCCTGATTATCATTAAGCAGGTGAATTTGACTAAAGTCACTGTTACGTTAGGTCTGAAATTAGATATATGATGTCACTGTTGCAATGCAAGACAAATGCAAGTGTATACCATATACAGTATTATTATGATGCAATTCCAATACTGTATACCTAATATAGAAGTTGCCGGTGTGGTAATCTCTAAAGTGATCTGTTGTTTACTTTTCTTTATTAGCAGTGGGAAAAATCTATGGAAGGCTAGTGATCAGTCTGAACTACTGAACATTCACTAGTACAGTAAAAACATTGGAAGATACAAAACTAAGTTGTCACTTTATTAGGAAACCCTTTTTAGTACTGCTTTGTTCCCAGAGCAGCCTGAATTCTTTGTGGCATGACATGGTGCAGAGATTCAGAATCATGTTGAAATGATAATATATCTGCAGATTTGTCTTGCTGCATTTCTACCTTATCTCAGTGGTGATCTATTATATTGAGATCTGGTGACTGTGTAGTCCATTGTAAAAACCTGAACTTATTGTCATGTTTGTGGAACCAGCTTGATATAAAATGTGTGCTTTGTGACATGTTGCATTATCCTGCTTGAAGTAGCCATTAGAAGATGGATAAATTGTGGACATAAGGGCAGCTGATAAGCAACAATACACAGGTAGGCTGTGGCAGAATAATATGAATGAGTGGGAATGTGGAGATAGAATAACATGGATGAGTGGTAAGGTTAAAGAACATAATATGGATGAGTGGGAAGGTGGAGAGAGAATAATATGGATGAGTGGTAAGGTGAAAGGAGAATAATATGCATGAGTGGGAAAGTGGAGAGAGAATAATATGGATGAGTGGTAAGGTGAAAGGAGAATAATATGCATGAGTGGGAAAGTGGAGAGAGAATAATATGGATGAGTGAGAAGGTGAAAGATGGATTACTGGTGAGGTGAAAGGAGAATAATATGGATGAGTGGTAAGGTTTAAGGGCATAATATGGATGAGTCGGAAGGTAGAGAGAGAATAACATGGATGAGTGGGAAGATGAAGCAGAATAACATGGATTAGTGGGAAGGTTAAAGGAAATACTATGGATGAGTGGGAAGGTGAAAGCAGAATAATATGGATAAGTGGGAATGGGCGGGATGTACCAATGTACATCGCCGCCCATCGCCGCCCTGCGCCACGATGCTGATCGCATATGTACTAACATATGCGATCAGCATTGCAGAGGACAGCTCTTCCGATAAGAGCTGTCCTCCGCGATGCACAGCGGCAGCCTGACTTCCGGGATTCGGCACCCAGGAGTCAGTCTGCGCATGCGCGGGGTGACGGGGGGCGGCCGCAGGGCATGCTGGGAGGGATCCGATCGGATCCCTCACACAGCACTGCGGAGAGAAGCCTATAGGCTTCAATGGACTATTGCCAACTAAAGCTGGCGAACCCCCGCCGCGGCGCTGACCTGCCGGATGGGGCTTAGTACATCAGGAAAATGCGGTAAACAGGGGGTTTACCGCATTTTCCGCTTAGTACATCCGGCTCATTGTGAGAGGAGAATAATATGGATGAGTGGGAAGGCGATAGGAGAATAATATGGATGAGCAGGGGTTAAAGTGGGGTGGAACGAGGTGGAACTGAGTTCCACCACCTGTAATGGTAGGGGGAACTAGTTCCACCATCTCCAGTGCCCTGCACAGTAATTCCAACAGAAAAGCCCACCCCATTATCTGCGTCATTCGATTATACAGGTGGCACTAGTGTTACTGATGAGCTGCAGCCACCTACTCCTTCCTCAGGTCCTGGTGCCTCCATGGTCCTCCTCCATAAGTTCCACCACCTCAACAGGACCACTTTAAGTCCTGTGGATGAGTGGGAATGTGACATGAAAATAATATGGATGAGTGGGAAGGTGAAAGGAGTTTAATATGGATGAGTAGTAAGGTGAAAGGATAATAATATGGATGAGTGGGAATGTGAGAGGAGTGGATGAGTGGTAAGGTGAAAGGAGAATAATATGGATGAGTGGTAAGGTGAAAGGAGAATAATATGGATGAGTAGTAAGATGAGAGGAGACTAATATGGATAAGTGGTAAGGTAGAGGAGAATAATATGGATAAGTGGTAAGGTGAAAGGAGAATAATATGGATGAGTGGGAAGGTGAAATTAGAATAATGTGGGTAAGTGGTAAAGTGAAATGAGAATAATATGGATGAGTGGGAAGGTGAAAAGAGAATAATATGAGTGATGGGAAGGTGAAGGGAGAATACTAAGGATAAGTGAGAAGTTGAGAGGAGAATAATATGGATGAGTGGGAATGTGAGAGGAGAATAATATGGATGAGTGGTAAGGTGAAAGGAGAATAATATAGATGAGTCGGAAGGTGAAAGGAGAATAATATGCATGAGTGGGAAGGTGAAAGGAGAATAATATGGATGAATGGGAAGGTGAAAGGAGAATAATATGGATAAGTGGTAAGGTAGAGGAGAATAATATGGATAAGTGGGAAGGTGAAAGTAGAATGATATGGATGAGTGGTAAGGTGAAAGGAGAATAATATGCATGAGTGGGAAAGTGGAGAGAGAATAATATGGATGAGTGGGAAGGTGAAAGAAGATTAAAATGAATTACTGGTGAGGTGAAAGGAGAATAATATGGATGACTGGTAAGGTTTAAGGGCATAATATGGATGAGTCGGAAGGTGGAGAGAGAATAACATGGATAAGTGGTAAGGTGAAAGGAGAATAATATGGATGAGTGGGAAGGTGAGAGGAGAATAATATGGCTAAGTGGGAAGGTAAAAGTAGAATGATATGGATGAGTGGTGCAGTGAACTGAGATACTTATAATAACTATTAGTCATGTTATTTCTTTATATGACAATAATCTTAAACAATTTTGTGGTTCATGTCTTTGTTATGTTCCCCTCTTACATTATTCAGGACAGAAGATCGTCATGTCCATTGGATTGTGATGAGCATGCCCATCTCGTTATGTCTGCTGCCAGCCTACTCCTGGGCGACTTTTCTCACAGTTAATCAATCTGTAATTGGTCTTCTTCAAACTCTCCTGTAATGGTCAGACCTGGAGGTTGTATCTTATGAGCTGCTTAAAAATTGAGATCCTCGACAACCCGATCCCATTGAAGAACGTACTCACTGAGCTAAATATAGTTCAATGTGTACAGGCCCACTGATTAGATAATCGATCCGATGATTGGAGTATTTATCTGATCTGCAGAGTGATTTGCACAGTATGCATCAAGCTTTCTCTGACGTCCTAGTGGATGCTGGGAACTCCGTAAGGACCATGGGGAATAGCGGCTCCGCAGGAGTCTGGGCACATCTAAAGAAAGCTTTAGGATCACCTGGTGTGCACTGGCTCCTCCCCCTATGACCCTCCTCCAAGCCTCAGTTAGATTTCTGTGCCCGACGAGAAGGGTGCACACTAGGGGCTCTCCTGAGCTCTTTGTGAAAGTTTTAGTTTAGGTTTATTATTTTCAGTGAGACCTGCTGGCAACAGGCTCACTGCATCGTGGGACTAAGGGGAGAAGAAACGGACTCACCTGCGTGCAGAGTGGATCGGGTTTCTTAGGCTACTGGACATTAGCTCCAGAGGGACGATCACAGGTTCAGCCTGGATGGGTCCCGGAGCCGCGCCGCCGGCCCCCTTACAGAGCCAGAAGAGCGAAGAGGTCCGGTGAAATCGGCGGCAGAAGACGATCCTGTCTTCAGATAAGGTAGCGCACAGCACCGCAGCTGTGCGCCATTGCTCTCAGCACACTTCACACTCCGGTCACTGAGGGTGCAGGGCGCTGGGGGGGGCAGTGCCCTGAGACGCAATAAATCGATAAAAACCTTATATGGCTAAAATAAATGCATCACATATAACTCCTGGGCTATATGGATGCAAATAACCCCTGCCAAAACATACAGAAAAACGGATGATAAGGACGCCGAGAAAGGGGCGGAGCCTATCTCCTCAGCACACTGGCGCCATTTTCCCTCACAGCTCAGTTGGAGGGAAGCTCCCTGGCTCTCCCCTGCAGTCACTACACTACAGAAAGGGGTTAAAAAAGAGAGGGGGGCACAAATTAGGCGCAGTATAAACAATACAGCAGCTATAAAGGGAAAAACACTTATATAAGGTTATCCCTGTATATATATAGCACTCTGGTGTGTGCTGGCAAACTCTCCCTCTGTCTCCCCAAAGGGCTAGTGGGTCCTGTCCTCTATCAGAGCATTCCCTGTGTGTGTGCTGTGTGTCGGTACGTTTGTGTCGACATGTATGAGGAGAAAAATGATGTGGAGACGGAGTAGAGTGTCTGTAATAGTGTTGTCACCCCCTAGGGGGTCGACACCTGAGTGGATGTACTGTTGAAATTGCGTGACAGTGTCAGCTTTGTATAAAAGACAGTGGTTGACAGGAGACAGCCGGCTACTCAGCTTGTGCATGTCCAGACGTCTCATACAGGGGCTCTAAAGCGCCCGTTACCTCAGATACAGACGCCGACACGGATACTGACTCCTGTGTCGACGGTGAAGAGACAACCGTGATTTCCAATAGGGCCACTCATTGCATGATTGATGCAATGGAAAATGTTTACACTTTTCTGATAATATGAATACCACCAAAAAAAGGGGTATTATGTTTGGTGAGGAAAAACTTCCTGTAGTTTTCCTGAATCTGAAAAATAAAATGAGGTGTGTGATGATGCGTGGGTTTCCCCCCGATAACAATTGATAATTCTAAAAAGTTATTGGCAGTATACCTTTTCCCGCCAGAGGTTAGGGTGCGTTGGGAAACACCCCCTACAGGGGATAAGGCGCTCACACGCTTGTAAGAACAAGGGCTCTACCCTCTCTTGAGATGGCCGCCCTTAAGGATCCTGCTGATAAAAAGCAGGAGGGTATCCTAAAATGTATTTACACACATACTAGTGTTATACTGCGACCAGCAATCGCCTCAGCCTGGATGTGCAGTGCTGGGTTGGCGTGGTCGGATTCCCTGACTGGAAATATTGATATCCTAGATAAGGACAGTATATTATTGCCTATAGAGCAATTAAAAGATGCATTTCTATATATGCATGATGCACAGCGGAATATTTGCCGACTGGCATCAAGTATAAGTGCGTTGTATTCTACCAGTAAAGTGGTCAGGGATTCCAAACGGCATTTGGAAGTATTGCCTTAAAAAAGGGGATGTACCCTAGGTCGCCTCTCAAAATAAGACGCCGTATTATCAGGCGCAGTCCTGGTTGGCAAGCGAACAAAAGGGTTCCTCTTTTCTGCTCGTGACAGAGGGAGAGGAAAATGGCTGCAGAGATCAGCCAGTTCCCAGGAACAGAAACCCTTTTCCGCCTCTGCCAAGCCCTCAGTATGACGCTAGGGCTTTACAAGTTCAGGCACGGTGGGGGCCCGTTCTCAGTGAATTTCAGTGCGCAGTGGGCTCACTCGCAAGTAGACCCCTGGATCCTTCAGGTAATATTTCAGGGGTACAAATTGGAATTCGAGACGTATTCCCCTCGCCGTTTCCAAAAAGTCTGTTTTACCGACGTCTCCCGCTGACAGGGAGGCAGTTTTGGAAGCCATTCACAAGCTGTATTCCCAGCAGGTGATAATTAAGATACCCCTCCTGCAACAGGGAACGGGGTATTATTCCACACTATTGTGGTACCGAAGCCAGACGGCTCGGTGAGACCGATTTTAAAATCTAAAATCTTTGAACACTTACATACAGAGGTTCAAATTCAAAATTGAGTCACTCAGAGCAGTGATTGCAAACCTGGAAGAAGGGGACTACATGATGTCTCGGGACATCAAGGATGCTTACCTTCATGTCAAAATTTACCCTTCTCACCAAGGGTATCTCAGGTTATGGTACAGAACTGTCACTATCAGTTCAGACGCTGCCGTAGGGAGGGTCCACGGCACCCCGGGTCTTTACTGAAGTAATGACCGAAATGATGATATTCCTTCAAAGGAAGGGAATTTTAGTTATCCTTTACTTGGACGATTCCCTGATAAGGGTAAGATCCAGGGAACAGTTGGAGATCGGTGTAGCACTATCTCAGGTAGTGTTGCGGCAGCACGATTGGATTCTCAATATTCCAGATTCGCAGCTGGTTCCGACGACTTGTCTTCTGTTCCTAGGGATGATCCTGGACACAGTCCAGAAAGAAGGTGTTTCTCCCGGAGGAAAAAGCCAGGGAGTTATCCGAGCTAGTCAGGAACCTCCTAAAACCAAACCAAGTCTCAGTGCATCAATGCACAAGGGTTCTGGGTAAAAATGGTGGCTTCCTACGAAGCAATCCCATTCGGCAGATTCCACGCAAGACTTTCCAGTGGAACCTACTGGACAAATGGTCCGGGTCGCATCTTCAGATGCATCAGCGGATAACCCTGTCACCAGGGACAAGGGTATCCCTCCTGTGGTGGTTGCAGAGTGCTCATCTTCTAGAGGGCCGCAGATTCGGCATTCAGGACTGGGTCCTGGTGACCACGGATGACAGCCTGCGAGGCTGGGGAGCAGTCACACAGGGAAGGAATATCCAGGGCTTATGGTCAAGCCTGGAGACATCACTTCACATAAATATCCTGAAGCTAAGGGCCATTTACAATGCTCTAAGCTTAGCAAGACCTCTGCTTCAAGGTCAGCCGGTGTTGATCCAGTCGGACAACATTACGGCAGTCACCCATGTAAACAGACAGGGTGCCACAAGAAGCAGGAGGGCAATGGCAGAAGCTGCAAGGATTCTTCGCTGGGCGAAAAACCATGTGATAGCACTGTCAGCAGTTTTCATTCCGGGAGTGGACAACTGGGAAGCAGATTTCCTCAGCACGACCTCCACCCGGGAGAGTAGGGACTTCACCCAGAAGTCTTCCACATGATTATAAACCGTTGGGAAAAACTCGACAGGTATTGCGCCAGGTCAAGGGACCCTCAGGCAATAGCTGTAGATGCTTTGGTAACACCGTGGGTGTACCAATCAGTGTATGGGTTCCCTCCTCTGCCTCTCATACCCAAGGTACTGAGATTGATAAGATGGAGAGGAGTAAGCACTATATTAGTGGCTCCGGATTGGCCAAGAAGGACTTGGTAACCGGAACTTCAAGAGATGCTCACGGAGGATCCGTGGCCTCTACCTCTAAGAAGGGACCTGCTTCAGCGGGGACCTTGTCTGTTCCAAGACTTGCCGCGGCTGCGTTGACGGCATGGCGGTTGAACGCCGGATCCTGAAGAAAAAAGGCATTCCGGATGAAGTCATCCCTATCCTGATCAAGGCCGGGAAGGATGTAACCGCAAAACATTATCACCGCATTTGGCGAAAATATGTTGCGTGGTGCGAGGCCAGTAAGGCTCGACGGAGGAAATTCAACTGGGTCGATTCCTACATTTCCTGCAAACAGGAGTATCTATGGGCCTAAAATTGGGGTCCATTAAGGTTCAAATTTCGGCTCTGTCGATTTTCTTCCAAAAAAGAACTAGCTTCAGTCCCTGAAGTTCAGACGTTTGTTAAAGGGGTACTGCATATACAGACTCCTTTTGTGCCTTCAGTGGCACTTTGGGATCTCAAGGTGGTTTTTGGGTTCCAAAAGTCACATTGGTTTGACCCACTTAAATCTGTGGAGTTAAAATATCTCACAGAAAAAGTGGTCATGCTGTTGGCTATGGCCTGGGCCAGGCGCGTGTCAAAATTGGTGGCTTTATCCTGTAAAAGCCCTTATCTGAGTTTCCATTCGGACAGGGCGGAATTGAGGACTCGTCCTCAGTTTCTCCCTAAGGTGGTTTCAGCGTTCACCTGAACCAAACCTATTGTGGTGCCTGCGGCTACTAGGGACTTGGAGGACTCCAAGTTGCTAGACGTTGTCAGGACCCGGAAAATATATGTTTCCAGGACGGCTGGAGTCAGGAAATCTGACTCGCTGTTTATCCTGTATGCACCCAACTAGCTGGGTGCTCCTGCTTCTAAGCAGACTATTGCTCGTTGGATTTGTAGTACAATTCAGCTTGCACATTCTGTGGCAGGCCTGCCACAGCCAAAAAAAAATAAAAAAATCTGTAAATGCCCACTCCACAAGGAAGGTGGGCTCATCTTGGGCAGCTGCCAAGGGGTCTCGGCTTTACAACTTTGCCGAGCAGTTACTTGGTCAGGAGCAAATACGTTTGTAAAATTCTACAAATTTGATACCCTGGCTGAGGAGGACCGGGAGTTCTCTCATTGGGTGCTGCAGAGTCATCCGCACTCTCCCGCCCGTTTTGGGAGCTTTGGTATAATCCCCATGGTCCTTACGGAGTTCCCAGCATCCACTAGGACGTCAGAGAAAATAAGAATTTACTTACCGATAATTCTATTTCTCGTAGTCCGTAGTGGATGCTGGGCGCCCATCCCAAGTGCGGATTGTCTGCAATACTGGTACATAATTATTGTTACAAAAAAATTCGGGTTATTGCTGTAGTGAGCCATCTTTTCTAGAGGCTCCTCTATTATCATGCTGTTAACTGGGTTCAGATCACAAGTTGTACAGTGTGATTGGTGTGGCTGGTATGAGTCTTACCCGGGATTCAAAATCCTTCCTTATTGTGTACGCTCGTCCGGGCACAGTATCCTAACTGAGGCTTGGAGGAGGGTCATAGGGGGAGGAGCCAGTGCACACCAGGTGATCCTAAAGCTTTCTTTAGATGTGCCCAGACTCCTGCGGAGCCGCTATTCCCCATGGTCCTTACGGAGTTCCCAGCATCCACTACGGACTACGAGAAATAGAATTATCGGTAAGTAAATTCTTATTTTATAGTCTGGAGGGAGTGGTTATATATCCATATAGAGAAGTGATAAATAGTTTTACTTGTGTTAAGTTCTATACAGAGCAGGTGCTGGCTAGATGAGATCTCAATGTATATATTACCTAGTTGGAATTTAGGCTTCAGTATGACTGTGCGTGGTTAGCTCGTAATGATAAGCAACAACTGATTATCTGTGACACGCTTCCCATTGACATATGCGGTGTGTAGATTGGGACAATGGGCCTAATTCTGAGTTGATCGCAGCAGCAAATTTGTTAGCAGTTGGGCAAAACCATGTGCACTGCAGGGGAGGCAGATATAACATGTGCAGAGAGAGTTAGATTTGGGTGGGTTATTTTGTTTCTGTGCAGGGTAAATACTGGCTGCTTTATTTTTACACTGCAATTTAGATTGCAGATTGAACACACCACACCCAAATCTAACTCTCTCTGCACATGTTATATCTGCCCCCCCCCCCCTGCAGTGCACATGGTTTTGCCCAACTGCTAACAAAGGCCCTCATTCCGAGTTGATCGGTCGCAAGGCGAATTTAGCAGAGTTACACACGCTAAGCCGCCGCCTACTGGGAGTGAATCTTAGCTTCTTAAAATTGCGACCGATGTATTCGCAATATTGCGATTACTAACTACTTAGCAGTTTCAGAGTAGCTTCAGACTTACTCTGCCTGTGCGATCATTTCAGTGCTTGTCGTTCCTGGTTGACGTCACAAACACACCCAGCGTTCGCCCAGGCACTCCCACCGTTTCCCCGGCCACTCCTGCGTTTTTTCCGGAAACGGTAGCGTTTTCAGCCACACGCCCCTGAAACGCCGTGTTTCCGCCCAGTAACACCCATTTCCTGTCAATCACATTACGATCGCCGGAGCGATGAAAAAGCCGTGAGTAAAATTACTTTCTTCATAGTAAAGTTACTTGGCGCAGTCGCAGTGCGAACATTGCGCATGCGTACTAAGCGGATTTTCACTGCGATGCGATGAAAAATACCGAGCGAACAACTCGGAATGAGGGCCAAAGTTCCTGATGCGATCAACTCAGAATTACCTCCCATGTCTTATGACTGATAACTAACATAGATTTCATGTTCTGTCAGAAGACATTTTCTTTTATTAGCAAATGTGCTTTAACACTGTTTAGTTTAGGACAAAAGTGAAGAAGATGATATGATAAAACATTCAGGGGTCTATTTACTAAGCCTTGGATGGAGATAAAGTACCAGCCAATCGGCTCCTAACTGCCATTTTTCAAACACAGCCCGTGGCATAGCAGTTAGGAGCCGATGGGCTGGTACTTTATCTCCAGCGACTTTATCTCCATCCAAGGCTTAGTAAATAGACCCCTCAGATACAGTAGATCAGATATGGGTAGCTGATGGTCTGCCAACAATGGATCCATATTTATACTGCTTCCATCCGTCATTTCCCAGGATAGTCCATTTTTCCTACCTACGGTAATACACAATAAACACGATACATTGGAATCATAGGGGTCCATTTATTAATCAGTTATGCCTTAAAAGAGATATATGCATGGCCCCCTACATTTTGATTTTAGTTCTAATTTATAATATGGTTTTGGTTTTGACAAAAAAAACATTTGGGCTCAGATTTGTTTTTTTTTTGGTTGGGAAGGGGACGAGGCCGATATAAAGATTATCATGTCATTTTTGCAATCAATACCCCAAAATACCCCAAAATTTGGATTTAATAACTGATATTTGTGACCACAGGAAGATTCAAATCGGGACAGTTTGGAATGGATCTCCTCCAGAGATCTGGACTGGGTTTAGGTTCGGTTCAGATCCACAAAATTTGTGTGGATTAGGACTTCTGAAGAAACAAACTGCACATCTCTACTTAATATGTGGAAACTGTATATTTTCATATTCTGCTCTATCAAACAAAGGTTCCCCACTTGTGTGCAAGTCAGTATGGGGGGATAGGGCACACTGTGCAATCCCCTATTTATGGAAAACACTAACTGAAGTACCAAGTATTGCCCTGGTTTAAATTTTTCAATTATTAAGTTACCAATTAGTTTGTTTGTAACTATCAACATATTAAAAATAATGTGTAGCTTAGTAGCTCTTCCAACACACACATGAGGTGCCTAGTGTCATTTTTGTTTTTGGGGTGTCACCAGTAGTCACCAGTAGCCATGAGAACCTCCCAGGACCCAAATCACCTAGTACAGTATGTCTTCTGAGATGAATTGACCACTCTGTGAGGTTTTCTTCCACATCCATGAGGTGGAAGGCCCAGAACAGGCTCACTGTGTCAAAGTTTTGTCCAGCTACCCTTATCTTTGTCCAGTAACTAACCTTATGGGCGGGATGTATTAAGATACATCGCCGCCCCTCGCCGCTTATCGCAGCAATGTTGATCGCATATGTACTAACATATGCGATCAATATTGCAATGCGGTGACGGAGGCCCCCCGCGATACCTGTGAGGTGGTCTGCGGGGGGTCTCCATCACCTTCCAGGGGTCTCCATACTGCCTACATGCCGGGAAGCAGCAGCAGGCTGCCCCCGGTGCCTCCTACTCCCCCCTGCAGCCGGAAGGACCTCTGGCTGCGTTGCTAGGGGGAGGAGGAGACTACCTTCCAGTACCAGGGCTGCCTGGAGGAAGGTATGCCGGTGGGGAGGGGGGTCGGCATCTGCGGCTGGGGCGGCGGGTTGCGGTGGTCGGCGATAAGAAGCCCATAGACTTCTATAGGGTATCGTCACCCTGGACAGCGAAAAAACTTCGGTAGGGTCTTAGTACATTTGTGAATGCGGTAAAACCCCCGTTTTCGGGGGTTTTACCGCATTTTTTCTTTAGTACACCCCCCCCCCCCCCTATGTGAGTAGCTTTTCCGGTAATATCACCTACTGCAGGTGAGCTGTATGTTGTCAGGCATCTGGAGCAGTATGAGACAGGGCAGCAGCAGCAGCAGCAAAGTCCTGGTATCGGCAGTTGTTACCATTATGACATCACGACGTGACCTCACAGACAGACTGGACAGACAGACACACATACAGACCAGTGCAATCTCTATATGCATTTTCGTGATTGGGACCCTGGCCCTGTAAGGGGTGGATTATTTTCACTTGAAACCGCACCACTATTTTAAGGGCGGTATCCTATTAGCCCCGATGCTATTTCGGCTGATCAAAACAGACAGATATCGTGATTAATGACCGATGGTCATTATAACGGTATCCAATTAGAGACCATTTCGACTGGCCGAAATTGTACTAGCGATCACCACAAAAACAAGTAGGATCGGGGGAGCTGTGATAATCATGTTAGCCCCTTATCGCAGATTATGCACCTGAGGCATAATCCCAGATAAGTGCCGGCATTGGGAGAAAATGATGCCAGCATCGGGACTAATAGGATAGCCCCTTTGTGATCCTATTAACAGCGGTAAAGTACTGCTTATAGGATACTACCCTAAATTGGATAATGTAGGGTATGTGTACCAGTGTCGGGCCCACCATGGGAATGCAGCAGTATGGGCCCATGCTTAGGGGTATTGGCAGTTTCCAGGGGAGCAGGGTGTGGTTAGCCACCACAGAGGCTTGGCTCACCATTAGAGAGTGCATTTCTGGGCCTCTTGATAAATATATATAGTAAATACTGCTAGTGCATGCATGATAATGTACCAGATTAATAACAGCAATGCACTGTAGAGAATACACCATAGTCCTGTGCAGCATAAGGTAACATATGTATAATGTATAATTCAAATGCACAGTCTGGAACCTGATCCCTAGAGGAGGGGTTGGGCCCTTAGGCAGTGGGGCTCACCGGGGTTTTCCCCTGTATCCCTGTGGGCTAGTCCGACCCTGATGTGTATCAAGTTTGGTCCAGATCCATCAAGGCAAGTAGGAGCCTATAAAGATCAACCAAATATACATACTTTGACTTTAATACATATAATTTTTCTGAAGAGCTGGATGATATTGTATGTTGATCATTTGATAAAGGAGATTCTCCTCTTTCAAACAAGGTTGCAATTATGCATGCTAGAGTCATTGTGGGAGCGATAGAGAACGTCATGCCCTACTGCCCATATCTGGAAAAATGTTTTTTGGATTTTTCTTTGTGGCACAGATAATGCAGTCTGGTGATCGCAGGTGACCTCCCACCCATTTATGCAAAATGTATGTTTGCTGTACTGCAGGTAGTAGTGTCCAGTGTGATCACCAGAAAATAACTTGATGGGGGCAGAATCATTTGATAGAGGAAACTCCCCTTTATCAAATAGAGGGACTTAAATTCCTCTCCCATCTTTTTGTATGTATTGGTTTTTCACATTACAGTGCCATCAGCACGTGCACTCCCAGTAACTCTCTGCAGCCAGCAGGATATCTCCATTGGTCATCGAACCAGAGGGCAGTGTTTGTTTCATTTTGTCCCCCCCCCCCCCGTCACAGTACCACTCATCACCTGCAGTTTTAGTGTACAAGCGGATGATGAGCGTGAGTCATCATTCCCAGCAAAGGGGTTAAAGGCTAAAGGCCCATATTTATCAAAGAATGTTTTTTGGGGGTAACCACAAATATTAAGGATCCCTTGAATATACATTATCTGCAGCCGATATTCTTCAGATAGCATTAACTGTTATAGCCTATGTGGTACAGATCTCAGTACCAGGAGAGGGATCCGTAGAGATCCTTCACCGCACTCTCTGCTCGCGCATACTCAGCAGCGTGGCCGGCCCTAGAATCTGAATGTACAATGATTGAATTAGTGATCACTTTACGTTTATACAGTGCAGGGATGGGCTCCATTTGTCCCTGCATGTGAATATTGGTAATTGACGGCCATTTTTAAATTCTTAATGCCACTATAAGAAAGAGAGGCATACAGTGCTGTAGATGGTGGTCACTTTTTCCCCACTAATGCCTGATTAGTCAGGTGTAAAGCTGGGTACACACTGTACAAGTTTTTCATAAGGTGCAATGAACCTCTGATCTTCCTGCATATACACTATACAACTTTTTCTTCCGTTCCTCCTATTTATCTCCTCCAATGATCAGTAAAAAAAAAGTTTGTGTCCCTGTCGCACTGCACAGATTATCTCTATAGTGGCCGCCTAATGAAAATTACATTTAAATAGTGGCAGAGCTGTGAGGAACTGCAATCATCTCCATCTTACAGTATTGTTTTGTGTGTTAAGACTCATTCACCTTGCTGTTGTTCGCACACTTTCCACACTTTCCTGGCATACAATGGATCCCTTCAATAGAAAGCTGCTGCTGTTTGTGTAGCCACCATGGTGGATGCCCTGCAAGCAATATAGCGTTGAAATAGACTCCAGAGTCATAGGGATAAATTGACTAAGATGGGAGTTCTATTTAAGATGGGATGTTGCCCATAGCAACCAAGCATATTTTACTTCTCATTTATCTAGCACCTTCTAGAAGATAATACCTGTAATCTGATTGGTTGCTAAGATGTGCGGTTGGCACTTTTCGTGTTTTGTGTTTTGGTTTTGGTTCTAATTCCACTTTCGTGTTTTGGTTTTGGCTTGGTTTTGCCAAAACCTCCCTTTTGTATTTTGGTTTTGGATCTGTATCACTGACCTGGTTTGGAAGTGTTGTGGACTCGGGGTTTCTTCCTGTGACCGGGAAGAGGAACCGCTACTGGGTCGCAGTAGAGATGGGTGGATGTAGGTCTTCCTCATACAGGATTAGGACGGTAGGCAGGAGGCACGGGTGAATGCTTGAAGGTCTCCTGAAAGACAAGACTTGTAAAGGTGCTGATGAATTTGGTGGAGAGTGCCAAAAGCTTACTGTGAGCGATGTTGGGGTGCTGGAGGCACTGAGGTGCTGGAGGCACCGAAATGCTAGAGTTACTGAGGTGTTTGAAGGCGCTGAGGCGCTTAGAGACGTTGAAATGCTTGGAGGCACAGTGGTGCTGGAGGCACAGAGGTGCTGGAGGCACGGAGGTGCAGAGTGCTGAGACACGGAGGTGCCGAGTACTGAGGCACGGAGGTGCCGAGTGCTGAGGCACGGAGGTGCTGAGGCAGGGAGGTGCTGAGGCACGGAGGTGCTGAGTGCTGAGGCACGGAGGTGCTGAGTGCTGAGGCACGGAGGTGCTGAGGCACGGAGATGCTGAGGCACGGAGATGCTGAGTGCTGAGGCACGGAGATGCTGGGAAGCACGGAGATGCTGAGGCACCGAGGTGCTGGGAAGCACGGAGATGCTGAGGCACGGAGGTGCTGGGAAGCACGGAGATGCTGAGGCACGGAGGTGCTGGGAAGCACGGAGATGCTGAGGCACGGAGGTGCTGGGAAGCACGGAGGTGCTGGGAAGCACGAGGTGCTGGGAAGCACGGAGATGCTGAGGCACGGAGAAACGGGAGCTCTGGAGATCACCACCACAGTCGCAGCAACGATGATACTCAGGCGCCGGAGCATTGCCCGGCGTCTGAATTTGAACTTCCCGCCAGGGCCTGATTGGTGGAGGTACCGATGACGTCACCCGCACCTCCCGTGGACGTCGAGCGCACACGCTGGCCGGACGGAGCGCTGGACGCCGGGAACCGCCAGCGAGGATGGCCGCACGGAGACCCAGCACGCCCGGAGGGGTAAGTATGGAGACCGCGGCGGTGCTGTGACAGTACCCCCTCCTCTAGGAGTGGCCCCTGGACACTTTCCTGGTTTCGTAGGGTGTCTAGAATGGAAAATCCGAATTAGTCGAGGAGCCGAGACCTCAGAAGCCTTTATCCAACTTCTCTCCTCAGGACCATATCCTTTCCATTCCACCAGATATTGCAGATTCTTGTGAAGGTAACGAGAGTCTAGAATAGTTTTGATCTCGAAGCCTGTTCCTGTTTCAGTCTGCACAGAGGTGGGGCTAGAGGTCTTTGAATGAAAACGATTAAGGACGAGAGGACGAAGAAGAGAAACATGGAAGGCATTTGGTATACGTAGGTGAGAAGGTAAACCCAGCTTACAGATCACAGGATTTAGGACTTGTAGCACAGGGTAAGGACCGATGAATCTTGGAGCAAACTTCATGGTGGGCACCTTCAACCGGAGATTACGTGTGGACAGCCATACCCTGTCACCAACCTTGCATTGAGGAGCGGCTCGCCATTTCTTATCTGCGAAGAACTTGTACCGGACTGAAACCTTCTTAAGATTAGCATGAATCTTACTCCAAATTTGTCCGAAGTGTTGTAGAGTGGACGTTACAGCTGGAACCTCTTCTATCGGAAGGTTTGGTAATTCCGGAACACGTGGATGGAACCCGTAGTTGACGAAGAATGGAGATTCACCAGTGGAAGAATGAAAAGAATGGTTATGGGCAAACTCCGCCCAAGGTAACAACTCCACCCAGTTGTCCTGTGAAGGGGAGAGGTAAAGACGAAGAAAAGTCTCTAGATCTTGATTGACTCGTTCCGTTTGTCCATTCGTTTGGGGATGATAAGCGGAGGAAAACTTACGTTTAATCTGTAAAGTTGAGCAGAGGGCTTTCCAAAACCTTGCGGTGAACTGTACCCCACGATCAGAGACTATTTCCTGTGGCAACCCATGCAACCGAAAATGTTCTTGGATGAATAGTAGAGCTAGTTTCGGAGCTGTCGGTAGACCAGTCAATGGAACGAAGTTTGCCATCTTCGAAAAACGGTCGACGATCACCCAGACGGTGTTGCAACCCTTGGAACAGGGCAAGTCAGTGATGAAGTCCATGGAAATGTGAGTCCAGGGTCTCACAGGAATAGGCAAAGGACGAAGCAACCCAGCAGGAGGCAGGCGAGGAGATTTATGTTGTGTACACTGTGGACAAGAATTAACGTAATCCTGTACATCCTTCCTCATGGTGTTCCACCAGTAAGACCTTTGCAGAAACTTGTACCTCTTCTGGGCACCGGGATGACCGGAAAACTTGGAGTTATGGGCCCACTGTAATAATCTTGGCCGGAATCTAGCAGGTACGGACATTCTTCCAGGAGGAGGAACTGGAGTAGTTAAAGCAGCAGAGACAGAAACTGGATTTAGAATTAAACTCCGCTCAAAAGATTCATCCTCGTCTGTGGAAACTTGTGAACGGGACAGCGCATCTGCTTTAGTATTGAGAGTCCCGGCCCGGTACTTAATAACAAAAGAAAATAGAGTAAAGAAAAGTGCCCATCTCGCTTGGCGAGGATTCAAGCATTGTGCGGATTTGATGTACAACACATTTTTGTGATCCGTATAAATGGTAAACACATGTTTAGCCCCTTCTAAGAGGTATCTCCACTCTTCCAAGGCGGATTTAATTGCCAAAAGTTCCTGGTCTCCAATAGTGTAATTTCGTTCGGCCGGAGAGAATTTACGAGAATGGAAGCCACACGGATGTAATTTCTTATCAGAGGAGTACTGAGAGAGAACGGCCCCAACCCCGACTGAAGATGCGTCAACCTCTAGGAAGAAAGGTTCATCGAAATTTGGTTGTTGGAGAACAGGAGCAGACATGAAAGCTAACTTCAAGTGGGAAAAGGCCTCAATGGCTTCAGGAGGCCACAAACTCGGATTAGAGCCCTTTCTCGTCAAGGCAGTAATGGGCGCAACAATGGTGGAGAAACCTCTAACGAATTTCCTGTAGTAATTCGCAAAGCCCAGGAATCTTTGTATTGCTTTTAAAGAGAGAGGCTGAGTCCAGTCACGAATGGCAGAGAGCTTTTCCGGATCCATGCGAAGCTCCGTCCCCGAGATGATATAACCGAGGAACGGAATTGATGTTACTTCAAAGGTACATTTGGAAAGCTTAGCATAGAGATGATTCTCTCGTAAACGGTGGAGCACTTCTTTGACTTGAGTCCTGTGTTCAACAAGATTTTTGGAAAAAATCAGTATGTCGTCCAAATATACCACAACACTCTGATATAACATGTCTCGAAAGATTTCGTTGACGAATCCCTGGAAAACAGCAGGAGCATTACTAAGACCGAACGGCATCACCAGGTATTCGTAATGCCCATCCCGGGTATTGAAGGCAGTCTTCCATTCATCCCCTTCTCGGATGCGTATAAGATTATAAGCTCCCCTCAAGTCGAGTTTGGAGAAAACGCGGGCGCCACGAACCCTATCAAATAACTCTGTGATTAGTGGCAAGGGGTATTTATTCTTGATAGTGATATCGTTTAAGCCGTGGTAGTCGATACATGGTTCCCGCAACGGAGACACCCAATCCAACGCTGACCCTTCAAGCAGGGAAATGATATACGCTACCTTAGAGCGATCCGTAGGGAAGTTATGAGAGAGCAGCTCGAAGTGCACCTCGCACTGATTTAAAAAAAACACGGCAATTCTTTGGGTTCCCATTATAGCCGGTAGGAGTAGGAAGCTGAAGACGTGACCTGGTACCGGCCGGAGGTTGGACATTACTGGAAACAGCAACTGGAGCAGTTACGGGAGCTGGAGCCGGAATTGCGGAGGCTAAGGATGCTTGGATTTGATCCAATCGGCCGGACAATTCCTGGAGATATTGCATCACCTGACCCTGTGTCGCCTCTTGAGACTGAACTCGGGAAGCCAAACTTTGGATGGCGCTTGACTCTGTGTTCCGATTCCCAGGGTCCATGTGGCCTGAGTATACTATCACTGACCTGGTTTGGAAGTGTTGTGGACTCGGGGTTTCTTCCGGTGACCGGGAAGAGGAACCGCTACTGGGTCGCAGTAGAGATGGCCGGATGTAGGTCTTCCTCATACAGGATTAGGACGGTAGGTAGGAGGCACGGGTGAATGCTTGAAGGTCTCCTGAAAGACAAGACTTGTAAAGGTGCTGATGAATTTGGTGGAGAGTGCCAAAAGCTTACTGTTAGCGATGTTGGGGTGCTGGAGGCACTGAGGTGTTGGAGGCACCGAAATGCTAGAGTTACTAAGGTGTTTGAAGGCACTGAGGCGCTTAGAGACGTTGAAATGCTTGGAGGCACAGTGTGCTGGAGGCACAGAGGTGCCGAGTGCTGAGGCACGGAGGTGCTGAGGCACAGAGGTGCTAAGTGCTGAGGCACGGAGGTGCTGAGTGCTGAGGCACGGAGGTGCTGAGGCACGGAGATGCTGAGGCACGGAGATGCTGAGTGCTGAGGCACGGAGATGCTGAGGCACGGAGATGCTGGGAAGCACGGAGATGCTGAGGCACAGACGTGCTGGGAAGCACGGAGATGCTGAGGCACGGAGGTGCTGGGAAGCACGGAGATGCTGAGGCACGGAGGTGCTGGGAAGCACGGAGATGCTGAGGCACGGAGGTGCTGGGAAGCACGGAGGTGCTGGGAAGCACGGAGATGCTGAGGCATGGAGGTGCTGGGAAGCACGGAGAAACGGGAGCTCTGGAGATCACCACCACAGTCGCAGCAACGATGATACTCAGGCGCCGGAGCATTGCCCGGCGTCTGAATTTGAACTTCCCGCCAGGGCCTGATTGGTGGAGGTACCGATGACGTCACCCGCACCTCCCGTGGACGTCGAGCGCACACGCTGGCCGGACGGAGCGCTGGACGCCGGGAACTGCCAGCGAGGACGGCCGCACGGAGACCCAGCGCGCCCGGAGGGGTAAGTATGGAGACCGCGGCGGCGCTGTGACAATCTGGATGATTTAAAAAAACAACAACATAAAAACAGCTAAAATCACTGAATTTGGGGGTAATTTTGCTCCTCAATAACATTCATTTCCACTCATTTCCAGTCTATTCTGAACACCTCACACCTCACAATATTGTTTTTAGGCCTAAAAGTTGCACCGAAGTGGCTGTATGACTAAGCTAAGCGACACAAGTGTGCGGCACAAACACCTGGCCCATTTAGGAGTGGCACTGCAGTTGCAGACAAGATGGCACTATTCAAAAACTAGTCCCCAAACAGCACATGATGCAAAGAAGAAAAGAGGTGCAATTGGGTAGCTGGATGGCCAAGCTAAGCGACACAAGTGTGCGGCACAAACACCTGGCCCATCTAGGAGTGGCACTACAGTGGCAGACAGGATGGCAGATTTAAAAAATAGGCCCCAAACAGCACATGATGCAAAGAAGAAAAAGAGGTGCAATGAGGTAGCTGGATGGCCAAGCTAAGCGACACAAGTGTGCGGCACAAACACCTGGCCCATCTAGGAGTGGCACTGCAGTTGCAGACAGGATGGAACTTACAAAAAATTAGTCCCCAAACAGCACATGAAGAAATAGAGGTGCAAGATGGAATTGTCATTGGGCCCTCCCACCCACCCTTATGTTGTATAAACAGGACATGCACACTTTAACAAACCAATAATTTCAGCGACAGGGTCTGCCACACGACTGTGACTGAAATGACTGGTTGGTTTGGGCCCCCCCAAAAAAGAAGCAATCAATCTCTCCTTGCACAAACTGACTCTACAGAGGCAAGATGTCGATGATGTCATCGGCTGATTCCTCATCCCTTTCACTGTGTACATCCTCCTCCTCACAGAGTATTAATTCGTCCCCACTGTAATCCACCATCACAGGTTCCTGTGTACTTTCTGGAGGCAATTGCTGGTAAAGGTCTTCCCGGAGGAATTTATAATTCATTTTGATGAACATCATCTTCTCCACATTTAGTGGAAGTAACATCCTACCCCAATCGCTGACAAGGTTACCGGCTGCACTAAAAACTTTTGTGGAGTACACACTGGAGGGGGGCGGGGCAACTTAGGTAAAATAAAGCCAGTTTGTGCAAGGGCATCCAAATTGCCTCTTTTTCCTGCCAGTATACATACGGACTACCTACTTGGATGCTGTCACTCATATAATCCTGCACCATTCTTTCAATGGTGACAGAATCATATGCAGTGACAGTAGACGACATGTCAGTAATCGTTGGCAGGTCCTTCAGTCCGGATCAGATGTCAGCTTTCGCTCTTGACTGCCCTGCTCCACCGCCAGCGGGTGGGCTAGGAAATCTTATCCTTTTCTGTGCAGCCCCAGTGGCGGGAGAAATTTAAGGACGAGCTGTTGACGGTTCATGTTCCGCTTGAGTTGACAATTTACTAACCAGCAGGTCTTTGCAGCTCTGCACACTTATGTCTGCTATAAAGAGAGATACAACGTAAGCTTTAAACCTAGGATCGAGCACGGTGGCCAAAATGTAGTGCTCTGATTTCAACAGATTGACCACCCTTGAATCTTGGCAAAGCGAATGAAGGGCTCCATCCACAAGTCCCACATACTTTGCGGAATCGCTCCATCTTAGCTCCTCCTTCAATTTCTCCAGCTTCTTCTGCAAAAGCCTGATGAGGGGAATGACCTGACTCAAGATGGCAGTGTCTGAACTGACTTCACGTGTGGCAAGTTCGAAGGGTTGGAGAACCTTGCACAAGACGGAAATCATTCTCCACTGCGCTTCAGTTAGGTGCATTACCCCTCTTTTGCCTATATCATAGGTGGATGTATAGGCTTGAATGGCCTTTTGCTGCTCCTCCATCCTCTGAAGCATATAGAGTTTTGAACTCCACTTTGTTACCACCTCTTGCTTCAGTTGATGGCGGGGCAGGTTCAGGAGTGTTTGCTGGCGCTCCAGTCTTTGGCAGAATGCCGAAAGTGGCCCACAATTTTTAGGACCACCGACAGCATCTACTTCACACCCCTGTCATTTTTAAAAAAATTCTGCACCACCAAATTAATTGTATGTGCAAAACATGGGACATGCTGGAATTTGCCCAGATGTAATGCATGCACAATATTGGTGGTGTTGTCCGATATCACAAATCCCCAGGAGAGTCCAATTGGGGTAAACCATTCTGCGATGATGTTCCTCAGTTTCCGTAAGAGGTTGTCAGCTGTGTACCTCTTAAGGAAAGTGGTGATACATAGCGTAGCCTGCCTAGGAACGAGTTGGCATTTGCGAGATGCTGCTACTGGTGCCGCCACTGTTGTTGCTGCGGGAGGCCATACATCTACCCAGTGGGCTGTTATAGTCATATAGTCCTTAGTCTGCCCTGTTCCACTTGTCCACATGTCCATGGTTAAGTGGACACTGGATACAACCGCATTTTGTAGGACACGGGTGACTCTTTTTCTGACGTCTGTATACATTCTTGGTATCGCCTGCCTAGAGAAGTGGAACCTAGATGGGATTTGATACCGGGGACACAGTACCTCAATCAATTCTATAAGTCCCACTGAACTAATGGCGGATACCGGATGCATGTCTTAACACCAACATAGCTGTCAAGGCCTCAGTTATCCGCTTTGCAAAGTATGACTGCTGTCATATTTCATCTTCCTCACAAAGGACGGTTGGACAGTCAATTGTTTACTGGAAGTAGTACAAGTGGTCTTCCGACTTCCCCTCTGGGATGACGATCGACTCCCAACAGCAACAACAGCAGCAGCAGCAGCAACAGCAGTAGGCGTACCACTCAAGGATCCTATGGAGGAATCCCGGTTAGGAGAGGACTCCTCAGTCTTGACAGTGACATGGCCTGCAGGACTACGGACGTTCCTGACTGAGGAGGAAGTTGACGTTGAGGGAGTTGGTGGTGTGGCTTGCAGGAGTTTGGGTACAGGAGGAAAAAATAAGATTTTACTTTCCGGTAAATCTATTTCTCGTAGTCCGTAGAGGATGCTGGGGACTCCGTAAGGACCATGGGGAGAGAAGGGCTCCGCAGGAGACATGGGCACTTTAAGAAAGAATTTAGTTCCTGGTGTGCACTGGCTCCTCCCTCTCTGCCCCTCCTCCAGACCTCAGTTAGAGAACTGTGCCCAGAGGAGATGGACAGTACGAGGAAAGGATTTTTGTTAATCCAAGGGCAAGATTCATACCAGCCACACCAATCACACCGTAGAACTTGTGATAACAATCCAGTAAACAGTATGACAATAACATAGCATCAGTTCACGCCCGATGCAACAATAACGTAACCGTTATTGAAGCAATAGCAATAACTATAACTATATACAAGTATTGCAGAAGAAGTCCGCACTTGGGACGGGCGCCCAGCATCCTCTACGACTACGAGAAATAGATTTACCGGCAAGTAAAATCTTATTTTCTCTAACGTCCTAGAGGTTGCTGGGGACTCCGTAAGGACCATGGGGATTATACCAAAGCTCCCAAACGGGCGGGAGAGTGCGGATGACTCTGCAGCACCGATTGAGCAAACATGAGGTCCTCCTCAGCCAGGGTATCAAACTTATAGAATTTTGCAAAGGTGTTTGTACCCGACCAAGTAGCAGCTCGACACAGCTGTAGCGCACAAGAAGAGCCCACTTTCCTAGTGGAATGGGCCTTGACCGATTTTGGTAACGGCAAACCAGCCGTAGAATGCACTTGCTGAATCGTGTTACAGATCCAGCAAGCAAGAGTCTGCTTTGAAGCAGGGCCGTCAAGCTTGTTGGCTGCATACAGAACAAACAGTGCTTCTGTTTTTCGGACTCTAGCCGTCCTGGCTACATAAATCTTCAAAGCCCTGACCACATCAAGGGACTCGGAATCCTCTAAGTCCCGTGTAGCCACAGGCACCACAATAGGTTGAGAGAGAAATTAATAGAGGCGCTCATGACATTTGAACACCATAACTTCCTAGGTTCTATTACAACCAAAGAGTCGAGTGGATTTATAAAATAAATATTTAATGATCACAATAATTCAATAAAAATACCACTTAATTAAAACAAATTCATAGGTAATATTATTCGTATCTTACTGATTTACCACATGTATGCACATTAAAACACATAAATTGTATAAACTGTTGCGATAAATACTATATCAATAAAACTCACTGAAATGGCTGATGGAAAGTTCAAATGTAACAATCTGTTACACTCCTTAGGGGACACTGATGCCAAAACTGCTATATATAAAGTTCATGAATGAGACACAGTTACTGAACGTGTAGCAACAGTAGGCTCTGTGATATTTAAACAGTTGAAATAGGTGACTTCAGAATTGGTAGCCGGCATGTAAATAGCAATTGTGCAGAAGATTACCTCTCCATAAGGGCTGGTGAACCCGAGCGTCCCCGGGTGAGTCCAGAACCTGCCCAGTATGGTGTAGAGCTGGAGGGTTCGTAGCGTGTGTGTGTGTGAATGTTCGGAACCACACTGATATGAGCTCAATACCCCTGAGGGTGCTTCACCCAATTAGTGCTGCAAGGGTTTGTAGAGAAAGCAAGTGTGCGGCTGATTGAAGGAAAGCCGCCACACGGATCCGGCTATATGTATATACCTCTTCCGAGACTCCCTGGACGTGCACCGTCCGCCGGTGGTCAGCGGAGGAGAGGATGATAAGTCTGGCCACAGTTGCCGCACGGAGCTCACACGCCGGCTTGGTTCCGTATAAAGTGCTGATTGCTTGCTGCTACGGCCGGTAAATTTCAGGCAGAGATGGCTGTGTCCCTGATTATGCAATTGCTCAGTGAGAAAGGGGAGGAGTCCTGACGCGTTTTGTCACGTGACCCGTGACTTTTTCAATTAATAGGTTGGTTCTTATGAAAGGATGAAACCACTTTTGGCAGGAACTGAGGACGTGTCCGCAATTCCGCTCTATCCATATGGAAAACCAGATAGGAGCTTTTATGTGATAAAGCCACTAATTCTGACACTCGCCTAGCCGAAGCTAGGGCTAATAACATGACCACCTTCCAAGTGAGATATTTCAACTCCACTGTTTTCAGTGGTTCAAACCAGTGTGACTTTAGGAAGTCCAAGACCACATTAAGGTCTCAAGGCGCCACCGGAGGCACAAACGGAGGCTGAATATGCAGTACTCCTTTAACAAAAGTCTGAACTTCTGGGAGAGAAGCCAATTCTTTTTGAAAGAAAATGGATAGGGCCGAAATCTGGACCTTAATGGAGCCTAATTTAACGCCCAAATCCACTTCAGTTTGTAGGAAGTGAAGGAAACGGCCCAGATGTAATTCTTTCGTAGGAGCATTCCTGGCCTCACACCAAGAAACATATCTTCGCCATATACGGTGATAATGTTTTGCTGTTACTTCCTTCCTAGCCTTTATCAGCGTAGGGATAACCTCAACCGGAATACCTTTTTCCGCTAGGATCCGGCGTTCAACCGCCATGCCGTCAAACGCAGCCGCGGTAAGTCTTGGAACAGACAGGATCCCTGTTGCAACAGGTCCTGCCTTAGAGGAAGAGGCCACGGATCTTCCGTGAGCATTTCCTGCAGATCTGGATACCAGGTCCGTCGTGGCCAATCTGGAACAACGAGGATTGTTCTCACTCCTTTTCTTCTTACTATTCTCAACACCTTGGGTATGAGAGGAAGAGGAGGAAATACATAGACGGACCGGAACACCCACGGTGTCACGAGGACGTCTACCGATACTGCCTGAGGGTCTCTGGATCTGGCGCAATATCTCTGTAGCTTTTTGTTGAGGCGGGACGCCATCATGTCTATCTGTGGCAGTTCCCACCGACTCACAATCTGTGCAAAGACTTCTGGATGAAGTCCCCACTCTCCCGGGTGTAGGTCGTGTCTGCTGAGGAAGTCTGTTTCCCAGATGTCCACTCCCGGAATGAACACTGCTGACAGTGCGCTTACATGATTCTCCGCCCAGCGAAGAATCCTGGTAGCTTCCGCCATTTCCGCTCTGCTCCTTGTGCCGCCTTGGCGGTTTACAAGAGCCACTGCGGTGATGTTGTCTGACTGGATCAGAACTGGTTGGTCGAGAAGTAAGGCTTCCGCTTGACGTAGGGCGTTGTATATGACCCTTGGTTCCAAGATGTTGATGTGCAGACAAGTCTCTTGACTTGACCAAAGACCCTGGAAATTTCTTCCCTGTGTGACTGCTCCCCAACCTCGGAGGCTTGCGTCCGTGGTCACCAGGATCCAATCCTGAATGCCGAATCTGCGGCCCTCAAGAAGGTGAGCACTCTGCAGCCACCACAGGAGCGACACCCTGGCCCTGGGGGACAGGGTGATCAACCGATGCATCTGTAGATGTGATCCGGACCACTTGTCCAACAGATCCCATTGGAAAGTCCTCGCATGGAACCTGCCAAAGGGAATGGCCTCGTATGAGGCCACCATCTTTCTCAGGACTCGAGTGCAATGATGCACGGACACCTGTCTTGATTTCAAAAGGTTCCTGACCAGAGTCATAAGTTCCTGGGCTTTTTCTATCGGAAGATAAACCCATTTCTGGGTCGTGTCCAGAATCATGCCCAAGAAAGGCAGACGAGTCGTAGGAACCAACTGCGACTTTGGGATATTGAGAATCCAGCCGTGTTGGTGTAACACTTTCAGTGAAAGAGATACGCTGTTCAGCAACTGCTCTCTTGATCTCGCTTTTATGAGGAGATCGTCCAAGTACGGGATAATTGTGACACCCTGCTTGCGCAGGAGCACCATCATTTCCGCCATTACCTTGGTGAAAATCCTCGGAGCCGTTGAGAGACCAATCGGCAACGTCTGAAATTGGTAATGACAGTCCTGTACCGCAAATCTTAGGTACGCCTGATGAGGTGAATAAATGGGGACATGAAGGTATGCATCCTTTATGTCCAGTGACACCATAAAATCCCCCCCTACCAGGCTTAGCGATTCCATCTTGAACTTGAACGTTTTCAAGTATAGGTTAAGAGAATTTAAATTCAATATGGGTCTGACCGAACCGTCCGGTTTCGGAACCACAAACATGGTCGAATAATAACCCCTTCCCTGTTGAAGGAGGGGAACCTCGACCACCACCTGCTGAAGATACAATTTTTGTATTGCATTTAACACTATCTCCCTCTCTAGGGGGGAAGACGATAGGGCCGATTTGAAAAACCGGCGAGGAGGCACCTCTTCGAATTCCAGCTTGTAACCCTGAGACACAATTTCTATTGCCCAGGGATCCACCTGGGAGTGAACCCACATGTGGCTGAAATTCCGAAGACGCGCCCCCACTGGCCCCGACTTCGCCAGTGGAGCCCCAGCGTCATGCGGTGGATTTTGCAGAGGCCGGGGAGGACTTCTGTTCCTGGGAACTAGCTGTATTGTGCAGCTTCTTTCCTCTGCCCCTCCCTCTGGCAAGAAAGGACGCACCTTGGACTTTCTTGTTTCTTTGTGAACGAAAGGACTGCATTTGATAATACGGTGCTCTTTTAGGCTGTGAGGGAACATAAGGCAAAAAAATTGTCTTTCCAGCCGTAGCTGTGGAGACCAGGTCCGAGAGACCTTCACCAAACAATTCCTCACCCCTGTAAGGTAAAACCTCCATATGTCATTTAGAGTCGGCATCACCTGTCCATTGCCGAGTCCACAGCACCCTTCTGGCAGAAATCGACATAGCGTTTATTCTAGAACCCAGCAGACTAATGTCTCTTTGAGCATCTCTCATATAAAGGACAGCGTCTTTAATATGCCCCAGGGTCAATAAAACAGTATCCCTATCTAGGGTATCAAACTCCTCTGATAAGGTATCAGTCCATGCCGCTACTGCACTACAGACCCAGGCCGACGCGATTGCCGGTCTGAGCAAGGTACCTGAATGTGTATAAATGGACTTCAGGGTACCCTCCTGTTTGCGATCAGCAGCATCCTTGAGGGTAGCCATATCCTGGGACGGCAGGGCTACCTTTTTGGATAAGCGTGTTAAAGCTTTGTCCACCCTAAGGGAGGATTCCCATCGTAACCTGTCCGTTGGCGGGAAAGGATACGCCATTAGAATCCGTTTGGAAATCTGCAGTTTTTTATCTGGAGATTCCCAAGCCTTTTCACGTAACTCATTCAGTTCGTGTGAGGGGGGAAAAGTTACCTCAGGTTTCTTTCCCTTATACATATAAACCCTTGTGTCAGGGACAGGGGTTTCCTCTGTGATGTGCAAAACTTCCTTAATTGCTATAATCATATATCGGAGTGATTTAGCCAACTTTGCATCATCTTCATCGACACTGGAGTCAGAATCCATGTCGGTATCTGTGTCAACAATTTGGGATTGTGGGCGCTTCTGAGACCCTGACGGCCTCTGCGACATAGGATCAGGCACTGGTTGAGACCCTGCCTGTCCCAATGCATCAGCCATGTCTAATCTTTTATGCAAGGAATTTACATTATCATTTAAAACCTTCCACATATCCATCCAATCAGGTGTCGGCGCCGTCGGCGGAGACACCACATTCATTTGCTCCCGCTCCTCTCCCACATAGCCTTCCACATCAGACATGTCGACACAAGCGTACCGACACACCACACACACAGGGAATGTCCTTTCTGAAGACAGTTCCCCCACGAGGCCCTTTGGAGAGACAGAGAGAGAGTATGCCAGCACACACCCCAGCGCTATATAACCCAGGAATAACACAGTAACTTAATGTTAACCCAGTAGCTGCTGTTTATATACTTTTTTGCGCCTAATTATGTGCCCCCCCCCCTCTCTTTTCAACACTCTTCTACCGTGTATCAGCAGGGGAGAGCCTGGGGAGCTTCCTCTCAGCGTGCTGTGGAGAAAAAATGGCAATGGTGAGTGCTGAGGGGGAAGCCCCGCACCCTCGGCGGCGGGCTTCTGTCCCGCTTACATTTTATTTCTTTGGCGGGGGCTCCTACATATATACAGTGCCCAGCTGTATATATGTGTTCATTTGCCAGAATGAGGTCCCAAATGCTGCCCAGGGCACCCCCCCCCTGCGCCCTGCACCCTAACAGTGACCGGAGTTTGTGTAGGTGTGTGGAGCAATGGCGAACAGCTGCAGTGCTGTGCGTTACCTCCAGTGAAGATCACAAAGTCTTCTGCCGCCTGTGAAGTCTTCTTGCTTCTCATACTCACCCGGCTTCAGTCTTCCGACTCTGCGAGGGGGACGGCGGCGCGGCTCTGGGACGGACGGCGAGGGTCAGATCCTGCGTACCGATCCCTCTGGAGCTAATGGTGTCCAGTAGCCTAAGAAGCAGGACCTAGCTTCAGAGAGTAGGGCTGCTTCTCTCCCCTCAGTCCCACGATGCAGGGAGTCTGTTGCCAGCAGAGCTTCCTGAAAATAAAAAACCTAACAAAAAACTTTCTATCAGCAAACTCAGGAGAGCTCACTGAAAACCACCCAGCTCCTCTGGGCACAGAATCAAACTGAGGTATGGAAGAGGGGCAGAGAGGGAGGAGCCAGTGCACACCAGGAACTAAATTCTTTCTTAAAGTGCCCATGTCTCCTGCGGAGCCCGTCTCTCCCCATGGTCCTTATGGAGTCCCCAGCATCCTCTAGAACGTTAGAGAAATGGATTTAGGTGTCAGTGGACTGCTTACGCTCTTACCCAAAGTTTCACAACTTGACACTAACTTCTGATGAATATGCAGCAGGTGACGTATAAGGGAGGATGTTCCAAGGTGGATAACATCCTTATCCCTACTTATTACAGATTGACAGAGGCTACAGATGGCTTGACACCTGTTGTCCGGATTTGTGGAGAAATAATTCCACACCGAAGAGGTGGCTTTTTTGGTAGTTTGCCCAGGCATCACAATGGGCTTCTTTGTCCCAAGGACAACAGGTGTCTCCCCCGGTGCCTGACTTAAACAAACCACATCACCATCAGAATCCTCATCGTCAACTTCCTCCTCAGCGCCAGCAACACCCATATCCTCATCCTAGTGTACTTCAACAGTGACATCTTCAATTTGAATATCAGAAACTGGACTGTGGGTGCTCCTTCCAGCACTTGCAGATGGCGTGCAAATGGTGAATGGAGCCACCTCTTCCCGTCCAGTGTTGGGAAGGTCAGGCATCGCAACCGCCGACATACTTGTACTCTCCTTGGAGATTTGTGATACCATCTCAGAAGGCACAGTTCTTTTCTGTGCTCTTTCCAGCTTAACCCTTTTAAATTTTCTAGCTGGAGGATGAGGGCTTCCATCGTCATATGAAGCTGAACCCCTAGCCATGAACACAGGCCAGGGCCTCAACCGTTCCTTGTCACTCCATGTCGTAAATGGTATATTGGCAAGTTTACGTTTCTCCTCAGACAAATTAAATTTCTTTTTTGGTTCATTTTACTGAACTTTGGCTTTTTGGATTTTACATGTCCTCTACTATCACATTGGGCAACGCCCTTGGCAGACGACGTTGATGGCACTTCATTGTCTATGTCATGGCTAGTGGCAGCAGCTTCATCACTAAGAGGAAGTGGTTCGTCTTGATATTTCCCTATTTTATCCTCAAAATGTTTGTTCTCCAGTGGACATATAGCAGCAGCGTATACCACTGTGACTGCTTTGTCACTGGAATAACTGCTGGACATGACAGTACCACTGGTCTGATGCAGCACAACACAACAACACTGTAAGGGACTTGTGGTTGTGTGTCATAATTATACGGCAGCAGTGACATATAGCAGCAGCGTATATCGTCACTTGAATGACTGATAGACAGGACACTACCACTGGTCTGATGCAGCACAACACCACAACACTGTAAGGGACTTGTGGATGTTGTTATAATTATTATTATACGGCAGCAGTGGACATATAGCAGCAGCGTATACCACTGTGACTGCCTCGTCACTGGAATGACTGATAGACAGGACACTACCACTGGTCTGATGCAGCACAACACCACAACACTGTAAGGGACTTGTGGATGTTGTTATAATTATTATTATACGGCAGCAGTGGACATATAGCAGCAGCGTATATCGTCACTTGAATGACTGATGGACAGGACACTACCACTGGTCTGATGCAGCACAACACAACACTGTAAGGGACTTGTGGTTGTTGTTATAATTATTATACGGCAGCAGTGGACATATAGCAGCAGCGTATACCACTGTAACTGCCTTGTAACAGGAATGACTGCTGGACATGACACTACCACTGGTCTGATGCAGCACAACACAACAACACTGTGTCACGCTCGGCGTAAGTGGGGGTTCAGACAACCGAGTTTTGGCTGAAGGGACAGCTACCTGTGAGGAGAGTAAACGAGGTGGATGAATATAATTCCTCCTCATGGGGTGGAAGCCAAACTAAGTGTTAACGTTGGCCGGAGGGCGTAAAGAAAAGGAGGACTTCGTGGGAAGATAACTGTAGTTTTAATGAATAATCAAACTGTACATGAATATTGGAGAAATAGAAGAAACTGGAAGAATTAGAGTCTATGGTTAAATGACTTGAAGAGTGAAGCTGAAGAACTCCGGTAAAGAAGAACTGAAGACTGTGTTTTATGATTAAAAGCAGAGGCTGAAGAACTTGGACTTTGAATAAATGAAGACTGTGGTTTGTGATTGAAAGACGAGGCTGAAGAACTTGGACTTTGAATAAATGAAGACTGTGGTTTGTGATTGATAGACGAGGCTGAAGAACTTGGACTTTGAATAAATGAAGACTGTGGTTTGTGATTGAAAGACGAGGCTGAAGAACTTGGACTTTGAATAAATGAAGACTGCTGCGGCAACCGCCGTTAGCACCTGGAGATCCTCTATGACCTGGAACCCTGTGAGAGCTTCCACAAGTGGCAACAAACCTAGACAGCAGGACTGCAGCAGCGTTTAGGTAACCGATGGATGAGAGCAACCAGGACCAGGGAACCAGAAGTATCCTGGGAGCACAGAGCTGGAGAACCTTTCACAAGGAGGTAACTTGAAGCACTGGCACTCTCCCTCTGAGCCAGCCCCCTTTTGTATGGGGAGAACACGCAGGATTGGCTGGACACAGATTGGGAACTTCATTGGTAATACTCTGGTCTCCAACATGGCTGCCCCCAGCACAGGAGACATACTTAGCTGTTAGCACACAGCTTTAGCCAGCTTCTGTCTCTGACACACTATACTATGTCACCACCAGAGGACCTTACCACAGCGATCCCCACCGCAGCGCCCGGCTCTCCAGACCCTCAGTCCCCGGCTCTTGGCAGTCGCACATCCGTCCAGGAGGACCCGCCGCCAGCAGCTCCCTGCCTCCGCAGCCGTGCCAACCAGCAGGACGGTAACCCGCGGGAGCACCCGCCGGAGGTAAGGCTCCGGAGCCTGACACACTGTAAGGGACTTGTGGTTGTTATAATTATTATACGGCAGCAGTGGACATATAGCAACAGCGTATACCACTGTGACTGCCTCGTCACTGGAATGACTGCTGGACATGACTCTACCACCGGTCTGATGCAGCACAACACAACAACACTGTAAGGGACTTGTGGTTGTTGTTATAATTATTATTATACGGAGGCAGTGGACATATAGCAGCAGCATATATTGTCACTTGAATGACTGATGGACAGGACACTACCACTGGTCTGATGCAGCACAACACAACAACACTGTAAGGGACTTGTGGTTGTTGTTATAATTATTATACGGCAGCAGTGGACATATAGCAGCAGCGTATATCATCACTTGAATGACTGATGGACAGGACACTACCACTGGTCTGGTGCAGCACAACACAACAACACTGTAAGGGACTTGTGGGTGTTGTTATAATTATTATACGGCAGCAGTGGACATATGGCAGCAGCGTATATCATCACTTGAATGACTGATGGACAGTACACTACCACTGGTCTGATGCAGCACAACACAACAACACTGTAAGGGACTTGTGGTTGTTGTTGTTATAATTATTATACGGCAGCAGTGTACATATAGCAGCAGCAGCAGCGTATATCGTCACTTGAATGAATGATGGACAGGACACTACCACTGGTCTGATGCAGCACAACACAACAACACTGTAAGGGACTTGTGGTTGTTGTTGTTATAATTATTATACGGCAGCAGTGTACATATAGCAGCAGCAGCAGCAGCGTATATCGTCACTTGAATGAATGATGGACAGGACACTACCACTGTTCTGATGCAGCACAGCACAACACCACTTTATACAGCTACACTGGATATATGGCAGCAGAGGACACCAACACTGTAACTGGCTGGACTGATGCAGCACAATACACTGACTACACTGGACAGCACAGCACAGCACAAGACTGGCCACCCCACTTTCCCACCCCCACACAGACACTGAACACTGAGGACATGTCTTCTCAATACACTCTCCGAGACTGAAGTGAAAATGGCCGCGACGCGTGGCTCCTTATATGGAATCCAAATCCCGCGAGATTCTGACAGCGGGATGGTAACGTTTTGCCGCGTTCGGGTTTCCGAGTTAGGTGGGAAAACCCGAGCCGGGCTTGGATTCGAACTCGGAAGGCAAAGTTCGGTAGGGTTCGATTCTCTGAGAACCGAACCCTCTCAACTCTAGTTGCTATGGGCAACATCCCATCTTAAATAGAACTACCATCTTAGTAAATTTTCCCCATAGTATTTTAGACAAAGGACTGGTTGCAGAAGAGAGGCTTCTTGTCCCATATGACAATATTTCAGGAAATACAGGAGGAAAATCCTGCTTACTTCCATAATTTCCTTTGTATGAATGACTCTACCTTCCAGGAGCTGCTGGGAATGGTGACTCCTGTGATAGAAGAGTTATGCTGGCCATACACCAGGATGACAAGCATCCGATCCAATTGCAAGCACGATTTCCCTTCAATTCCCCCAGCAGCTCTCGACACACAATTTGAGTATTTGGTGTGCCTCACCCACAAAAAAATAATAAATAAATAAATGAAATAAATAAAAAAAAGAGGGAAATACCACTCAAAATCATACGATGCATCATATGTACATCAAACATGGTACAATGGGCTTAATTCAGACCTGATCGCAGCAGCATTTTTTTTCTCTAATGGGCAAAACCATGTGCAGTACAGGTGGGGCAGATATAACATGTGCAGAAAGAGTTAGATTTGGGTCGGGTGTGTTCAAACTGATATCTAAATTGCAGTGTAAAAATAAAGCAGCCAGTATCTGCCATGCACAGAAGCACTATAACCCACCCAAATCCCGTGGTCCCCTCTGTGAAATTGCTTCTGTGCATGCGCAGAAGCAGAGTAAAGTGAATCTAATCTAAAATAGCCTCACAATAGCTTTTGTGGAGCCCGTGAATCCTCAATCACGGCTCCACCTCCATCTTCAGTCATCAGGGCAGTACACACGGGGAGAGATGTGTGCTGAGCGATCTGTCACAGACCGCTGTCGAAGTCTAAAATATTATAGCCACACGCATCACGTACAAACACCACACAGATGGCCTACGTGCGGGTGCTTGTTCTGCTGTGCGTGCGCATGCTAGCACGTTACGTATGTTCGCTCACGCGGTCCTGCGTATTAGCGCGTGGTATGAGTAAATACAGTAGCATACGCATTTGCATGGAAAAGCCATAAAGACATATTCCATATTTAATCCACATAGTACATAGTTTACACATAGCCTACATGCACCACACCGAGTTACATTTACTTTGGAAAGGGAACAATAGAGATATTCAACTTTACAGGATATGAGGGGACAGAATTAGGTTAGGAGGTGGTGTTTGGTATCCAGCTGTACAGTATTTCAAGGGCAATATTCCAATGGCAGTTTGCAGAAAGTAGCACGCTCCTGCGCATGGATATGCGCAGGAGTACAATATAAATATCACACTGTATTTACTGTACTCTTGATATTCGGAGGGAACCCAGTGCAGGACATCTGCAAGTGCACTTGGACCAGGCATCGCCCACCTATTCAAACTGACCTATGACCCCTCATGTACTGTAAATGACCAGCCCTTTAACCTATGGATGAAGAGATTACACTTTCCTTTGTTTCATGCTTTGGACCATTGTATAAAACCAAGCCTCCTGCCCTCCTCAGCCCTTTTCTCTGAAGGTCATCTATTCAGATTGACTGAGGACCGGAACCTGGTGGCGCAGGCGAACAAACGTATGTATCCATTGGTTGTAGCTTCTTCTCTTGTATTATTGTATTTCTGTTGTAACCCCCTTTTAAGTAAATAATTGTTGCTGGGTTGGAGCTCAACATTACATATACAATTGGTGTCGCATTTCCTTTCCTGTTAGGGGTTATAAAGTGTATTCCGCCGCACGTGTAGCTACATTGTGCTTACAGCGTGTCGGCGTGCTTACGTAATGTGTACGCATTTCATAATGGTTTAACTGACACACGATTAGAGGTTGCAGAAGCCTGAACATTTGTGTATTTAAGGTATTGCTCTTATCCTGAAAGTAATCAGACTTAACAATTAAGAGCTGTGTCCGGTTCATCACATACTCACAGACTTGCAGGCCATAAACAGACTTTGATCTACAACAAAGGGTGGAGACGCATGTTAAGTAATCTTGCATTGTGTTTGAAACCAGGTTGTGTTGTTAGATCACAGTCTGTTCTGTATAGTCTTAGAGGTGCTGGCGTAATCCAGGGGACAAACAGGAAAAAAGCCGTTTATAATTTGTGTGTAAATTTTTGGCGCGAGAGCGTACACAAAGCGTACTGATACTTTGCATGCATTCTCACATATTGTTGCCATAGGGTAACAGTCATTATAGATCTGTGTGAAATCAGATACATTTGTTTGCTATATATATATTTGAAATAGTGTGTTAAGGGAGTAATTGTAAAACACAATTGTGTGTTGTGTTAGTGAGCGATAGTAGTTTTATTGCTCACATTTATCGAGATAGTGTGGTCTATTGAATTGCGAGCGCATGTTTGTACACGTGGTATGGTACATGAGGACAGCGCACGGAAGCGTGCACATGGTGTAGACACGCATGGTCACGTGTTTATGCAAGGTTGCGTAGAGTTGCGTGCGCAAAGTATAACCACACTATAGCTGTTCAATTTAAGGCGGGATAGTATACATTTAATACTATAGCACATTACTATCCGATTTCAAAAGCAGATTACAGTAATATTTTGTTTAAACTGTACTACCTCTGGGGTAAAACCATCAATCAAAGGGAGTGATATTTTTCTGTACAGAAAAACACTGTGTATTTGTGTGAGCTGAAAGAAAGAGTGAGACGATTGAACCCCGGGGAAATCGGGATCTTGTGGAGACACTGAGTTAGCAGAGGCTCAGTGGCGTAGGGTTTGCAACCTTACGTATTGACTAAAGGTGAACTAGTTGTTCCAGGTGAACTAGGTGTTCCAGGTGAACTAGGAGTAGCGTGACAGTGATCGTAGGGCAGATAGATATCAAGTATCTATACGCTGTGCGATTGGACCGCACGTGCATGTGTTATACGCAGCGCAACGTGATACTATTTGCATTGTTTCGCTCAGGTGTGTCATATGCGCTGTGGAAAGCATACGCAGATGTGATTGTGTAAACAAGGGGTTTTTCGCTGATTTCATCAGGAAATCTCCCTGGTGGAAGTCCATTGGAAAGGGTGATCAATAGTAATTGAAGTATTCTGTTTCTCACCCTACAAAAATTCCTGTGGAAAGATACCGAAAAGGAATTTTTCGCTGTTTCTCTCTCAGGAAAATACTCCAACAGAACCTCCACCAAAAGAAATTTCGGTGCTGAAGGGTCTGATGGCAGTCCGAAGGTTAGGTACTGTCAAAGTCGAAAAATATTGAAGAACACACAGCATGTATAAACTGCACACACATGCCCACTGCACGTGCACTTGTTCTGCAGTGCGTGCACATGTACGCACTTTGCGTATGGTCGCTCCCGCGGTCCTGCGCATCGGCGCGTGGTATGGGTATTTACGGCAGAGTTTGTGTACGCATGGAGGGCCATCAGAACACATTACATATTTAATCCAATAGTGCACATTGGGGGTAATTCCAAGTTGATCGCAGCAGGAATTTAGTTAGCAATTGGGCAAAAGCATGTGCACTGCAGGGGAGGCAGATTTAACATGTGCAGAGAGAGTTAGATTTGGGTGGGGTGTGTTCAATCTGCAATCTAAATTGCAGTGTAAAAATAAATCAGCTAGTATTTACCTGCACAGAAACAAAATAACCCACCCAAATCTAACTCTCTCTGCACATGTTAAATCTGCCTCCCCTGCAGTGCACATGGTTTTGCCCAATTGCTAACTAAATTTCTGCTGCGATCAACTTGGAATTACCCCCAACGTACACATAGTCTCCTTGCACCACATCAGAAAGTTATAGCTGTTTAAATGGTTGCAGAACAAAGAGATTCACCTTTACAGGATAAGAGGGGACAGACTAAGGTTATAAGGTGGTATTTGGTATCCAGCTGTAGGGTATTTTAAGGGAAACATTCCGGTGTTGGTCTGCGGAAGATCGCATGTTCCTGCGGATAGTTATGTACTGAAGCAGAATATAGATATAAACTGTATTTACTGTATATTATGTATGCGGCGGGAATCCAGAGGAGACCACCCACAAGAGCAGTTGAGAAAGACATCGCCTACCTTTTCAAATCAACCTATGACCTCTCCTGTACTGTAGAGGTGCATCCCTGTGTCCAATGGACAAAGGGATTACAGTATCCATTGTATTGCTTTTGGAAGACTTGTATAAATAAAGCCTGCTGCAGAGCGGCCAGTCACAAGACTCACAACGTTATCTATTTGATTACGGAGGACTGGACCAGGAAGCGCACGCAAATATTCTCACGTATGTACATTGACTGTAGCCATTATTCTGTTGTATATATTGTCTGTATTGTAGTGTATAATTTGTATTGTAAACCCCCTTTCAGAAATAATCCACTGTGGTGTCGGAACCCAGCGGTTAATCACAATTGGTGTCGTGTGCTCATTGCCCTGCTAAGGTTTAAAGTGTATTATTATTGTTATTATTGCACTGCATTGCTGTAGAAGGTTTTAAGTGTATCTCTGGGTGTGTATGCGCTGAGAGTACTTTGTACCGTCAGCGCGGCGTGTGTACGCAAAGTCCGTACATTGTACGGGACTATGTCAGCAAATAGCGTAAAAAAGGTGCGTAGAGTGTGAACTAAGTATAGCGGCTGCAGCGGCTAAAGGTTGAAAGTGTATTGATGGTGTGTTTAAGGTATAGCTTTTATTCCTGTAAAGATAATCGACATTATCAATTGAGGGCATCGTCCGATTTTCCACATTTTTACTGCTTAACAGGTCACAAACAGACATAATCTATCAGCATAAGGGTGGACGGGGGATCCTACGTATCCTTTTCTTGGTCGGTGGATATACTGAAAACCTTACTTAATTGCTGATTAGATGGTGTCTGCTCTGTATGGTTTGTAGGGATGCTGGTAAGAACTCGTAAGGTAAGCAGGAAAAAAGCTATTTAAAATCTGTGAATTTATTTTTGTCGCCAAATGCGTACACAACAAAAGCGTACACCCATACCCTGTGCATACTCTCCCACATTGTTGCCATAACATTCAGATTACTAGATTCGTAATATAAACAAAGGAAGTGTAAAACACAAACGCAGTCTGGCCTAGTTATAAAGGTTTATACAGAGGAACTGTGTGGCGTGTTAAGTGAGCAATTATAGTTAATATTGCTCACATTTATAGAAATTGTATGATTTGTGCTATTGCGGACGTACGGTTTTGTACACGTGTCTCGGACAAGGTACGGAACTGCACACACGGCGTAAGCACGGTCGCGTGTTTACACAAATTGCGTAGAATACGGTCGCTAAGTACAAATTACACAATAGTTCATTTAGTTTAAAGGTGAGACAGTAGCCACGCTACAATAACACAAGATTGCCCAGCTTCCAAAGTTTAGTATGAAACCCTTATTTACTGTATTGCCTCTGGGAGTAAAGCTGGTTGTCTGATAATTTTCTGTACAGAAAAATAAAGTACATTTGAGTGAGCGAGTGCAGGAGTGAGTGGATACTGAACCCAAGAACTAAGTGAACAAGGTGGACTAAAGTGGTATAAGTGTGCACACTGGGTTAGTAGAGATCCGGTGGCGTAGGGTTCGCAACCCTGCGTTATTAAGACGAGTGGACTAAAGTGGTCTTAGTGGACTGAGTGGTATCCCATACAACTCTGAGGTGGTCTACTAAGTGGTACTAAGTGGTCTACAACAATTGTAGGGCATATAGATAACTAGTATCTATAGGCTGTGCTATTGCATCACACGTCCATTTGTTCTGAACAGAGCAACGTGATATTGTTGTATCATCTGTGGAAGAGCATACGCAGATGTGATTGTATAGACAAAGGGGTTTTTCTTTGATAACTTCGGGAAATCTCCCTGGTGGGCTTCACTGGAAAGGGTGAAAAATAGTTATCTAATTTCTCTGTTTTTCACCCTACAAACAATTCCAGTGAAAGAAACCGATAAGGAAATTTTCACTGCCTCTCTCAGGAAAATATTCCAAACAGAACTTCCACCTAAAGAAATTACGGTGTAAGGTCTGATAGGAGCCCTAAGCTGGGTACATTGCCTTCGCTATCAACAGTGTATGGTAGTACTGGCCAGCGTGGGCGCGAGCGAGTGGAAGGCGCTCAGGTAAACCTCCACCGTCTACTTATATTGAGTATTTTTGTGTTTGTGGGAATTTTTTAAAAGGTATTAGAAGAGACCCACAAATATGGGAGCCAGTTGCTCAAGTAAGAGACGTTTAGACAGGGTTCAGGCAGAATTGTGGCAAAAAGGCTCCGCAAGGTTAATCATGTGTGAAAAATATGTTTCACACACAGAAGGTTTATGCAATGAGTGGATATGTATGACTAACAATGATAGGGAACCATTCCCTAGGGTGGGCAGCTTTGAACCAGAGGTACTGCAGAATGTAAGCAGTAGAATATGTCTTCTTAAATCCAGAAAACAAAGGATTAGACATAATGATTGTTTAAAATTATGGCAACAGGAGGGGGATAAGCAAATAGAACAAATTCGCAAAACAGGTTCAAGACCTAGCGGGAATGAGAACACAAACACACCAGTGTCGACACAGGTCGAAGGGGAAGAGATGGCTACAGTCAATTGTATATCCGTAAATGATAGTAGTATGCAAAAACAATGTATTAACCCTAATTTTCGCAAGATGTATCCTGTTTTGAAGTCTTTTCAAGGTTATAGGTCACAAGAAGATGAAGGACCCAGCCAAATTCCAGCTCTCCTACAAGCAGTCATTTTGCAGGAAACTCAGGTGGGACCTGTCCAACCAGGTAGAGCAGTAACAGTATTCCCCAATGAAAGAACTGGTGAGGTCACAGCTACCGGTAAGTATGAGACAGTTCATAGCACAGAAACAACAACACCACACAGTAAACAGATTAGGAACGGAACGGTAGGATTACACCCTGTCTTGGAAATAGTAACTCCCAATGGGGGAACCGATAATCAGGAAGTAGTCCTTACCAGGAATAATGCAATGTATTGCCCGTGGCCCAGAGATGAGCTGCGATCAATCATTTCAGAATTCCCCGACCCTCGGAAGCATTTAGCCAGATGTCAGAAATTTATCAGAGATCTGGGTAATGCGTATGAACCGACAAAAACACACTGGCGGATAGTTTTGAAAGCGTGCCTACCCCCTAATATTGACACCCAAAAATTTACCACTGATTGTAGGCTAGAGTCGGATAGTCCTATGACTGACAGAAACAATCAGGAAAATATAGAACAAATTAATAGGCAACTAGAGTTGTGTTTCCCCACTGAGTGGAGAAGAATTTTCTCCATAAAACAGAGGGAAAATGAAATGACATCTGAATATTTCCATCGGGCCCTGCAAATAATGGATAGATACATGGGGGTATCAGATACAGGGAACGATACGAATTACAGGAAGGTAGCTGTCTCTGTGCTAATGGACGAACTCAATAAGACAGTGAGGGACAGAGTACAAACATCTTTGCCTAGTTGGAAAAAGGTCACAGTAGCTTGTCTTAGAGAATGTGCGATTGAACACCATAAGAATATTGCTAGGCGTAGAGAACTGCAGGAGGAGAGGCTGAGGATTGAAAGAATACAGGCCCTTACACCAAAGTCTATCAACCTAAACCCCAAAACACGGATAGTAAGAAAGGACCTAGGATATGCTACACTTGTAGGAAGGAAGGGCATTTTGCCAGGGATTGTAGGAGTAGTAGAACACATAGCCAATATAGACCCCTAGACAGAGAAAACAAGCCACGTTATTAAACACATAGACGGGATCAAGGGACATATAGTAAGGAATCACGATACAGTATAGAAAAACACAGATTTGGTTAATGGGAACAACAGAATAAATGCAACTTTACCCTTTTGACAGAACTTACTGGGGTTAGGAGGAGGCCTCTAAACTTCTGCTTCTCTCTCTAGCAGAAGTGACCTCTAAATAACTTAACAGGAGTTTTATTAGAGATGGTAAACATATTGAGCGCTCCCACCCAGGAAGCACAAAATATGTTAGATACCCACGAAGACTAATGTTGCATTTTCACTGTTTTAGATGCATGTCCATCACAGGTAGAGGAAATTATCTCAAAGATACCGGGTTCCCTATGAACTTAGAATGGACAAGACACTGGATTGATGGCTGGGATAGTCCCAGTAGAGATATAACACACATAGAATTTTTTTTAAGGGGAACAGACCGATTAGGGAATCATTCCCCGTAGTGCCCAATCCAGATGTCAAACTTTGTAAAATCTTCTTTGCCTTTACAAACTTACCTGTTACTAAACCCTGTGATTTGTCTTCAAAGTTTCCTCTTCATTTCTTACGTTCACTGACAGGATTACAGTTCAAACGTCACATGCCTACTCAGTCTTTTCAGAGTTCTGCCCAAACCCAGTATATCTCACCAGCATAGGGACACCAGTATCAGTGTGCCTGGCCATGCACAAAGGGTAGAGAATGGTAATACTGGTGAAGGGAGACTGTGCATAGATACCGATATTAATGATGGTGTGACAGCCTGATGGTGAACGCAAATCTGACAAATTTTCTTTTTATTATTTCCCCTCTCTTTTCACTTTCCAAAGATGGTTCACTTTACACAACCGTTAAACACATTGAAATGCAAGATTTATGTTCCCTACAGAAAGGTCGCTGACCCGGAAAGAACCCGTGACAAAGAGCAGAGTGTAGAGAACATCATATCACTGGAGTGTCTGTTCCGGGAAGGTTGAGAGGCAGGACTGTTGAGACGGCACCTGAGCACGGAGAACAACAAGACCAGAGGTGGTTGTCGCACCAGTTTTTTTTATTTTCTCCATCCCCCACTACCCTCCTTCTCTCCTTCTCTTTCTCCCCCTTCTTGTTTCCCTTCTCTTCCCTTAACAAGATGGACTTACCCTAAGAGACTGCGTTCCGGGTTTTCCTGTTAATCCTGATGTTGACCAGGACAGTCTGTTTCGGTGAGGGTCCCAGAGAGGTCGAGAAAGGATCTGGAATGGGTTCTGATGGCGGGGATGGATTTGTAGAATCTCAAGAGCAACACATCACTCGAGCAAAGGCGAGTATCAGAAAGCGATCTGGTAGTCACGGAGCTCAGAGGCACTGTGAAGGATTATTGGCTGAGGAAAATTGCATTTGTAGGAATTGTGAGAACATAGTCGAGGATGGGTGCATCCAGAGATGTCAGTCCAGCCTTAATATCAACATGGACTGTCATCCATTGAGTGATTACCACTCACTAGTGGGTAAGGTCTTAAACCAGACAGAATGCTGGGTGTGCTCACAAGTACCTCAAGGTCAGAGCAAGTCAGGATTAGTACCGTACCCTTTAGCAATAGATGAGGTACTCGAATTACGGGGTGGGAGACCGGTGGACAAGAAATTCAATATTTCTAGGCCCCCTAGCTTGAAGCTCCACCAGTATCATGTAGATAGATCCTTATTATGTTTCAATATTTCCAATTACCGAAAACCGGGAAATTGGGAGGTGACATGGAATAATCAGACAATGGCCTTTTCGCACAGAGCTGATAGGATACCCATAGACTCTGAACTTGTATGCCAAATAGCCAACAGTGGAAGGCATTTTCTGTATAGGTATACTCGAGGAAGCAAGACCATGTGGCTTGGAGAAGTATCACCAGGGTACTGTGCTCATATCATCCAGCCTGATACTTGTACTGAGCAGATGGGAGAACTAGGGATGGGGTTTTTCACTTGGAAAGTTGGTAATATGGTAATGTCATATTCTGTCCCCTATGTTCTCCCCGATGATGCCTATTTCATATGTGGGAGGAAGGCGTATAAGTGGCTTGCCCCGAACTCAGAGGGATTGTGTTATGTTGGAAGAAGTGTTGCCAGAGGTCATGACCATAACCCATGATAAGATGAAAGATGTTCACCACAGTGCTCAGGCTCCTTATACTCATACTCACTATGAACACATCGTCAAGAGACACCTCATAGAGAAGACAGAACACGTAGCCTCTGATTTGATCCACGAATCCACTGGGATTCAATTCCTTCTCGCATTAGACATCACCCGTACTGCCAGAGGAATGATAAATTATAGGTATATCCATGCGCTAGCAAACTTGATAGATAATATCACTGAGATGTATGACGACACCTTCAGGTATACGGGAAGGGAGTTACAAGCTTACAAGACGGAACTGATCCAGCACAGGATGGTCCTTAATTATATCACAGCCGTGACGGGTGGGTACTGAGTCACTTTGGCAACTCAGTATGGTGTGAAGTGCTGTACATATATTACAAACAGCACTGACGACCCCACAGAGATTATCGATCAAAAGATGGATGATATATTGCAGTTGAAGTGGGAGTTCCGGAGGAGACACAACCTTACCCTGACCGCTGTGGGTAATGAGCTGACCGGCTGGGTCTCATGGTTGAACCCACGAAATTGGTTCTCAGGATTAGGAGAGTGGGCTCAAAATGTTATTATGAGTGTAGGAAAGTTTCTCCTTTTGTATCCTGGGAGTCATCATAATTATTGGTTTAATATTTAGGTGTGTTCGAATTCTGACGCGGCGCAAGCACGGCACAAATTTGATGAGTTTAAGGAGCGAGGGCATTGTTACAGCAGCAGATTTAATTTACGACCCATCCATAGAGACAGTGTTATGATAAGGATTGCAAATGAATTCCATGGCCTGTTTCTTTCACCCGTTTTTCCTTTGTCTCCCCCTCTGCCCAGATACACCCATCCGGTAAAGACATCAGCCCTACTCAAGAATGTTTATGAAAATGTTATGTGAACGTATTTTAGATATGTGTCTTATCTTCATCTCTACAACCTTCAGTTAATGACACACATAGTCGACAGGTGATATCCACATATACTAGCACTCACATATGTTCCCCCTCCATGTATCATCAACTAAATGTGCACCCCATTTGTTGGAACAAGAAGCCAAAAGGAGATCGGTAGTGTTTGTCGGCCCACTTACAGACCCTTAATACGGGATAAGAAGGATTTAATGTATACTTCGCAATACCTCGAAGCTTATCTAAAACATATACGGCACGATGATACATGCCCCTCAGACATGGATTCATACATACATGCTTTTTTACTATCCCACTAGGTCATACATTTCCCACCTACAACTCTCTTCCGACCATCCAATCGTCTGTAGATATTGTATTGATATTTTTCTGTTTAGTGATTAGATAGTGGCAGTTATTGGTGACTGCCAAAGGGTGGACTGTCAAAGTCGAAAAATATTGAAGAACACACAGCACGTATAAACTGCACACACATGCCCACTGCACGTGCACTTGTTCTGCAGTGCGTGCACATGTACGCACTTTGCGTATGGTCGCTCCCGCGGTCCTGCGCATCGGCGCGTGTTATGGGTATTTACGGCAGAGTTTGTGTACGCATGGAGGGCCATCAGAACACATTACATATTTAATCCAAATAGTGCACAATGTACACATAGTCTCCTTGCACCACATCAGATTCTTATAGCTGTTTAAATGGTTGCAGAACAAAGGGATTCACCTTTACAGGATAAGAAGGGACAGACTAAGGTTATAAGGTGGTATTTGGTATCCAGCTGTAGGGTATTTTAAGGGAAACATTCCGGTGTTGCTCTGCGGAAGATCGCATGTTCCTGCGGATAGTTATGTAGAGAAGCAGAATATAGATATAAACTGTATTTACTGTATATTGTGTATGCGGTGGGAATCCAGAGGAGACCACCCACAAGAGCAGTTGAGAAAGACATCGCCTACCTTTTCAAATCAACCTATGGCCTCTCCTGTACTGTAAAGGTGCATCCCTGTGTCCAATGGACAAAGGGATTACAGTATCCATTGTATTGCTTTTGGAAGACTTGTATAAATAAAGCCTGCTGCAGAGCGGCCAGTCACAAGACTCACAACGTTATCTATTTGATTACGGAGGACTGGACCAGGAAGCGCACGCGAATATTCTCACGTATGTACATTGACTGTAGCCATTATTCTGTTGTATATATTGTCTGTATTGTAGTGTATAATTTGTATTGTAAACCCCCTTTCAGAAATAATCCACTGTGGTGTCGGAACCCAGCGGTTAATCACAATTGGTGTCGTGTGCTCATTGCCCTGCTAAGGTTTAAAGTGTATTATTATTGTTATTATTGCATTGCATTGCTGTAGAAGGTTTTAAGTGTATCTCTGGGTGTGTACGCGCTGAGAGTACTTTGTACCGTCAGCGCGGCGTGTGTACGCAAAGTCCGTACACTGTACGGGACTCTGTCCGCAAATAGCGTAAAAGGTGCGTAGAGTGTGGACTAAGTATAGCGGCCGCAGCGGCTAAAGGTTTAAAGTGTATTGATGGTGTGTTTAAAATATAGCTTTTATTTCTGTAAAGATAATCGACATTATCAGTACCGCATCCCACTATTGACAGTGGTTCGTAGTATAGGTCAGCAGGGACTGGAGTTAGTGAAAGCGCTAGGTTAACTTTCACTGTCTACTCGTGTAATGCATTTGGGGATTGTGTATAAGGCAAAAAGTCCACGATGGGATCCAATTGCACAAGCGGTGGGCATTCGGCAGCCAGGGTTCAGGCTGGAGAGTTGCAGCCCATGGGGTCAGCAAAGTTGATAATGTGTGAGAAGTATGGTACACACACGGAGGCTTTTTGCGATGAATGGGTACGTATGACTGCTGAAGATAGGGCATCATTCCCTAGGGTGGGTAGTTTTGAACCAGAGGTACTGCAGACCGTAAGGATTAGAATATGTCTGATCAAATCTAGGAAACAGAGGATCAGACATAATGACTGTTTAAATATATGGCAACAAGAGGGAGATGTGCAAAGGGAACTGGCTCGCACAGCAGTTTCCAAACCTAACAGGAATGTGATTGCAAGCACACCATCACCGACACATGTCAATGGGGAGAAATTGGCTACAACCAATGGTGCATCTGTAAATGATAGCAAAATGCAGAATCAATGTGTTAACCCTAAACCTTGCAAGTTGTATCCCATTTTGAATTCTCTCCAAGGTTATAGGTCAGAGGAAGATGATGGATCCAGCCTAATCCCAGCCCTCATCCAGGCAGTCACCCTGCAGGAAACTCAGGTGGGCATGGCCCAACCAATAAGAGCAGTTACGGTGTCTCCCACTGAAGGGATGGGTGAGATCACAGCCACCGGTAAGTGTGAGACTGTTCATTACGCAGAGACAGTAACACCTCACAGTGAGAATGGAAGGGTTGGGTTACATCCTGTCTGGGTAATAGCAACTCCCAATGGGAGAACAGATAGCCAGGGAGTAACCCTCATCAGGAATACTGCAATGTATTGCCCGTGGACCAGATCAGAACTGCGGTCAATCATTTCAGAATTCCCCGATCTCCGGAGACATTTAGCCAGATGTCAGAAGTATATTAAGGATCTGGGTAATGCCCATGACCCTGCAAACAAAGATTGGCGGACATTTTTGAAAGCGTGCCTACCCCCTAATATTGAAACCCAAAAATGTATCACGGATTGTAAAATAGAGTCAGACGATCCTCTGACTGACGAACACAATCAGGAGAACGTGGAACGAATTAACATACAACTAGGATTGTATTTCCCTACTGTTGTTAAGTGGAATAAAATTTTCTCCATAAAACAGAGAGAAAATGAACCGACTTCCGAGTATTTCCATAGGGCCTTACAAATAATGGCTAGATACACTGGGGTATCGGATATAAGAAACGATACAAATTACAGGGAGGTGGCTGTCTCTGTACTAATGGATGGGCTCAATAAGGCATTGAGGGTCAGGGTGCAGACTTCTTTGCCTAATTGGAGAGGGGTCATAGTAGAAACTCTCGGAGAGTGCGCTATTAAGCATCACAAGAGTATCTCCAAACGTAAAGAACAGCAACAGGAGGGTAAGTATACAGGCTCTTACAGGGATGTCCAATCAACCAAAACCCCAGACCCCTGATGGTAAGAAACGGTCAATAACATGTTTCCTTTGCAGGAAGGAAGAGCATTTTGCCAGGGATTGTAGAAGTAATGGGACACATAGTAAATATAGACCCCCTAGACAAAGAACACGAGCCACATTATCAAACACATAGACGGGACCAAGGGACATATAGTAAGTATTCAAAACCACATAGAACACACTAATTCGGCAAATGGGAAGAACAAGATAAGTTCAATATTACCCTTTGACAAAACTTGCTGGGGTTAAGATGGGGCCTCTATGATGCTAAACCTTTACTTTTTTCTCATAGCAGCAGTGGCCCCTGACTAACTTAACAGATACTTTGTTAGAGATGGTATACATATAGCGTGCTCCCGCCCAGGAAGCACAAAGTATGTTAGACACCCACGAAGACTAATATTGCATTTCACTGTTCTAGATTCATGTCCATCACAGGTAGAGGCAATTGTTTCGCAAAAATACCGGGTTCCCTATGAACTTAGGATGGACAGGACACTGGATTGATGGCTAGGATAGTCCCAATAGCAATACAACAAGCACAAACTTTAAAGGGGAGTAGACCAAGAAGGGAATCAATTCCCCGTAGTGCCCAATCCAGTTGTCAATTTTTATAAAATTCTCTTTACCTCTGAAAACTTATCTGTTACCAACCTCTATGTGGTTTTTCTTCACAAGTTTCCTCTTCACCTCTTTCATTTACCTACAGGAGGGTACAATACATGGACCCGATTACAGTTCATACACCACATGCCTTATCAGAGATTCAGAGTGCTGCCCGAATCCAGTATATCTCACCAGCACAATGGCACCAGTATTACTGCAGTGTGCCTTGTCATGCACAAAGGGTGGAGAATGGGAATACTGGTAAAGGGAGATTGTGTACGGACACTGATATGCATGATGGTGTGACAGCCTGATGGTGAACGCAAACCTGACATTTTTCTTTTTTTTAGTCTCTTTTCTCTTTTCTCTTCTAGAGATGTTTTTTTTACTCCACACGACAAATACACAACAGTTAACTGAAATGCAAAATTTGTGTTCCCTACAGGAGAAGGCGGTCTGGAAGGCGAAGGGATATGGTCAGGAGTCCTCAGAAATTTGGACAGATGGACACGGTAAGCCAGTGGCCCCCAGGGCATATCTCCCAAGCCTAGCTGAGGCGGCACATGGTCTGACTCATCTGGGTAAGGAAGGTATGTGCAAACTGGTAAGAGCCTACTGCACCAGGATTCTCTTCTCATGCAGGTAGGAAAGCAATGACATGTCTTACTTCCTTGAGGAAGAATATTGGTAAGGCAATACCAAAGGAGCCATCCCATATCCCTCCTACAGATGGACCTTTTCAGGTAATACAAATCGACTTCATACAGTTACCACCCTGTAGGAATTTGAAGTATGTGTTAGTATGCACCGATGTCTTTTCAAACTGGGTAGAAGCATTCCCCGCTGCCACAAATACTGCTGTGTTCACTGCAAAGAAAATCGTGCAGGAATTTGTGTGCAGATATGGTATCCCTAGAATGATTGAAAGTGATAGGGGTACCCATTTTACAGGTGAAGTCTTTCAGGTCATGTGCAAACTATCACTGACCTGGTTTGAGGAGGTTGTGGACTCGGGGTTTCCTCCGATGACCGGGAAGTGGAACCGCAACTGGGCCGCAGCAGAGATGGCCGGATGTAAGTCTTCCTCATGCAGGATCAGATCGGCGGACAGGAGGCACGTGCGTACGCTGAAGGTCTCCTGAAAGAGAGAACTTGACAGGTGCTGGTGAATCACAGAAAATACTAGGTGCTGGAGGCATGGAGGTGCTGGAGGCACGGAGGTGCTTGGAGGCACGGAGGTGCTGGAGGCACGGAAGTGCTTGGAGGCATGGAGGTGCTGGAGGCACGGAGGTGCTTGGAGGCACGGAGGTGCTGGAGGCACGGAGGTGCTTGGAGGCACGGAGGTGCTGGAGGCACGGAGGTGCTTGGAGGCACGGAGGTGCTTGGAGGCACGGAGGTGCTTGGAGGCACGGATGTGCTGGAGGCACGGAGGTGCTGGAGGCACGGAGGTGCTTGGAGGCACGGAGGTGCTGGAGGCACGGAGGTGCTTGGAGGCACGGAGGTGCTTGGAGGCACAGAGGTGCTGGAGGCACAGAGCACTGGAGATCACAGGTACAGTAGCACAATGATACTCAGGCGCCGGAGCACTGCCCGGCGTCTGAATTTAAACTTCCCGCCAGGACCTGATTGGAGGACGGGCCGATGACGTCACCCGCAGCTCCCAAGGACGTCGGACGTGGACGCCGGCTAGACGGAGCGCCGGACGCCGGGACCCGCCAGCGAGGACGGCCGCACGGAGACCCAGCGCGCCCGGAGAGGTAAGTGAGAAGACCGCGGCGCCGTGACAGTACCCCCTCCTCTAGGAGTGGACCCTGGACACTTTCCCGGCTTCGTAGGATGTCTAGCATGGAAGATGCGGACTAGTCGAGGAGCCGAGACCTCAGAAGCCTTTATCCAACTTCTCTCCTCAGGACCATATCCTTTCCATTCCACCAGATATTGCAGATTCTTGTGAAGGTAACGCGAGTCTAGAATATTTCTGATCTCGAAGTCTGTTCTTGTTTCAGTCTCCACTGAGGTGGAGCTAGAGGTCTTTGAATGGAAACGACTAAGGACGAGAGGACGAAGAAGAGAAACATGGAAGGCGTTAGGTATACGTAGGTGCGAAGGTAAACCCAGCTTGCAGACCATAGGATTCAGGACTTGTAGCACAGGGTAAGGACCGATGAATATTGGAGCAAACTTCATGGTGGGCACCTTCAACCGGAGATTACGTGTGGACAGCCATACCCTGTCGCCAACCTTGTATTGTGGAGCGGCTCGCCGTTTCCTATCCGCAAAGAACTTGTACCGGACTGAAACCTTCTTAAGATTAGCATGAACCTTACCCCAAATTTGTCTGAAGTGTAGTAGAGTGGACGTTACGGCTGGAACCTCTTCCATCGGAAGGCTTGGTAATTCTGGAACACGTGGATGGAACCCATAGTTGAAGAAAAATGGAGATTCACCAGTGGAAGAATGAAACGAATGATTATGGGCAAACTCCGCCCAAGGTAACAACTCCACCCAGTTGTCCTGTGAAGGGGAGAGATAAAGACGGAGGAAAGTCTCTAGATCTTGATTGACTCGTTCCGTTTGTCCATTCGTTTGGGGATGATAAGCGGACGAAAACTTAAGTTTAATCTGTAGAGTCGAACAGAGGGCTTTCCAAAACCTTGCGGTGAACTGTACCCCACGATCAGAGACTATTTCCTGTGGCAACCCATGCAACCGAAAATGTTCTTGGATGAACAGTAGAGCTAGTTTCGGGGCTGTCGGTAGACCAGTCAAAGGAACGAAGTGTGCCATCTTCGAAAAACGGTCGACGATTACCCAAACGGTGTTGCAACCCTTGGAACGGGGCAAGTCAGTGATGAAGTCCATGGAAATATGAGTCCAGGGTTTCATAGGAATGGACAGAGGACGAAGCAACCCAGCAGGGGGTAAACGGGAAGATTTATGCTGTGTACACTGGGGACAGGAATTAACGTAATCCTGCACATCCTTCCTCATGGAGTCCCACCAGTAAGATCTTTGCAGAAACTTGTACATCTTCTGGGTGCCGGGATGACCGGAGAATTTGGAGATATGGGCCCACTGAAGTATCCTCGACCGGAATTTGACCGGTACGGACATTCTTCCAGGAAGAGGGCCTGGAGTAGTCGAGGCAGCAGAGACAGAAACTGGATTTAGAATTAAACTCCGTTCAAAGGAATCCTCATCATCTGTGGGAGTTTGTGAACGGGACAGTGCATCCGCTTTGGTATTGAAAGTTCCGGCTCGGTACTTGATAACAAAAGAAAATCGAGTGAAGAAGAGTGCCCATCTAGCTTGGCGAGGATTCAAGCACTGTGCGGTTTTGATATACAACAAATTTTTGTGATCAGTGTAAATGGTAGTCACGTGTTTGGCCCCCTCTAAGAGATATCTCCACTCTTCCAAGGCAGATTTAATCGCCAAGAGTTCCTGGTCTCCAATAGTGTAATTCCGTTCAGCCGGAGAGAATTTACGAGAGTGAAAGCCGCACGGATGTAATTTCTTATCTGAGGCATGCTGAGAGAGAACGGCCCCAACTCTGACCGAGGATGCGTCGACTTCTAGGAAGAAAGGTTCCTCGAAATTTGGTTGTTGGAGTACTGGAGCGGACATAAAAGCTGATTTCAAGTGGGAAAAGGCCTCTATGGGTTCGGGAGGCCACAACCCCGGATTGGAACCCTTTCTCGTTAGGGCGGTAATGGGTGCAACAATGGTGGAGAAACCTCTAATGAACTTTCTATAATAGTTCGCAAAACCCAGGAACCTTTGTATTGCTTTCAAGGAGAGTGGCTGTGCCCAGTCCCGAATGGCAGAGAGTTTCTCCGGATCCATGCGAAGCTCCTTCCCCGAGATAATATAGCCGAGGAACGGTATTGATGTTACTTCAAAGGTACACTTGGACATATTGGCATAGAGATGATTCTCACGTAGACGGCGGAGTACCTCTTTGACTTGTATTCTGTGTTCAGCAAGGTCTTTTGAAAAAATCAGGATGTCATCCAAATACACCACGACACTTAGGTATAACATGTCTCGGAAGATTTTGTTGACGAATCCCTGGAAGACAGCAGGAGCATTGCTAAGACCGAACGGCATCACCAGATACTCATAATGCCCATCCCGGGTATTGAAGGCGGTCTTCCATTCATCTACCTCTCTGATGCGTATAAGGTTATAGGCCCCCCTCAAATCGAGCTTGGAAAAAACATGGGCACCACGAACTCTATCAAATAGCTCTGTGATTAGAGGCAAGGGGTATTTATTTTTGATGGTAATATCATTTAAGCCGCGGTAGTCGATACATGGTCTTAACCCTCCGTCCTTTTTTTTCACGAAGAAAAAGCCCGCTCCAGCCGGGGAAGTAGAGGGGCGGATGAATCTCTTGTGAAGATTGGTTTTGATATAGTCAGACATAGCCTGTGTCTCTGGGAGGGACAGAGGATAAATGCGACCCCGAGGCGGCATTTTCCCAGGGATAAGGTCAATGGGGCAGTCCCAAGCCCTATGGGGTGGTAACTGGTCGGCTGCTTGTTCCGAAAACACATCTCTAAATTCTTGGTACGCCTCTGGAATAGGTTCCTCCTCCGCCTTAGAAGAAACACGAAGCGGACAGACAGGGGTGAGACAGTTAGCGTGACAAAGAGAACCCCAAGACCGAATTTGTGCGGTCTTCCAATCGATATGGGGATTGTGACTTTTGAGCCAAGGTATTCCGAGAACCAGATCGTGATGCATTTCCGGGATCACCAGGAACTCCAAATATTCTTGATGTAGAGCCCCGATCTGTAGTTTAACTGGAACCGTGCGTTCTGTTATGATACCCTTGGATATCCTAGTACCATTGATGGCTGTCAAGGAAATAGGCCGTTCGACGGACCGTACTTCCAAATTCAGGCTTTGGACACAGAGGGAAGAAACGAAATTCCCCGCAGCTCCAGAGTCCAACAGGGCTTCAAAAGACTTGGAAGTAGCCTTGGTGACTAATGTTACAGGAAGTAAACAGTCCGAAGTGGGAGAAGATTTGGTCGTAACCCCCAACTTGACTCCTCCGGAACAAGCTAGGCCTTCTCGTTTCCCGGACGGGATTTGCAGGACTTGATGAAGTGACCCGCAGCTCCGCAGTACAGGCAGAGCTTACCCTCATGACGACGCTGCCGCTCCTCCGGGGACAATCGGGATCGGTTAATCTGCATGGGTTCATCCGGACTTGGAACCACCGCTTGCCTTGCAGGAGGAAGCCGGAACCTAGAACGATCCGATCGACTACGTTCTCCTCCACGTTCCTGCATCCGGAGATCTACCTTGACACAGAGAGAGATCAATTCCTCTAAAGAATCCGGAAACTCTCGAGTGACCAACTCGTCCTTTAGGCGATCAGAAAGACCGTTCCAGAAAGCAGCTCTCAGAGCCTCATTATTCCAACGAAGTTCAGAGGCAATGGTTTGGAAATGAACCACATACTGACCCACGGATCGGGAGCCTTGACGGATGCGGAGTAAGTCAGAAGAGGCCGAGGTCATCCTGCCGGGCTCGTCAAAAATTCGTCAAAAAGACGTGATGAATTCGGAGTAATTGGAAACCAGTGAATCAGAACGTTCCCATAATGGAGACACCCAATCCAAGGCAGATCCTTCCAGCAGAGAAATAATATATGCTACCTTGGACCGGTCTGTAGGAAAGTTGTGAGCTAGTAGCTCGAAATGTACCTCGCATTGGTTTAAGAAACCACGACAATTCTTAGGAGTCCCATTATAACGGGATGGCGTAGGCAGCTGAAGGCGCGGAGTGGCACCGGCCGATGGTTGGACATTGCTGGAGGTGGCAAGTGGTGCAGCTACCGGAACTGGTGCCGGAATTACTGAGGCTAGAGATGCCTGAATCTGATCCAGACGTCCGGACAACTCCTGGAGGTACTGCATCACCTGACCTTGTGCCGCTTCCTGACTTTGTACACGGGAAGCCAGGTCCTGGATGGCACTTGAGTCCTTGTTCCGATTCCCCGGGTCCATGTGGCCTGAGTATACTATCACTGACCTGGTTTGAGGAGGTTGTGGACTCGGGGTTTCCTCCGATAACCGGGAAGTGGAACCGCAACTGGGCCGCAGCAGAGATGGCCGGATGTAAGTCTTCCTCATGCAGGATCAGATCGGCGGACAGGAGGCACGTGCGGACGCTGAAGGTCTCCTGAAAGAGAGAACTTGACAGGTGCTGGTGAATCACAGAAAATACTAGGTGCTGGAGGCACGGAGGTGCTTGGAGGCACGGAGGTGCTTGGAGGCACGAAGGTGCTGGAGGCACGGAGGTGCTTGGAGGCACGGAGGTGCTGGAGGCACGGAGGTGCTTGGAGGCACGGAGGTGCTTGGAGGCACGGAGGTGCTGGAGGCACGGAGCACTGGAGATCACAGGTACAGTAGCACGATGATACTCAGGCGCCGGAGCACTGCCTGGCGTCTGAATTTAAACTTACCGCCAGGACCTGATTGGAGGACGGGCCGATGACGTCACCCGCAGCTCCCGAGGACGTCAGACGTGGACGCCGGCTAGACGGAGCGCCGGATGCCGGGACCCGCCAGCGAGGACGGCCGCACGGAGACCCAGCGCGCCCGGAGAGGTAAGTGAGAAGACCGCGGCGCCGTGACACAAACTGATGGGTATTAGTAGTAAGCTGCATACTCCATACCGGCCACAGGCAAGTGCAAAGGTGGAGAGAATGAACAGCACTATTAAGAATAAGCTGAGCAAAGGGATGGCTGAAACTGGATTGTTGTGGCCAGAAGCATTGCCACTAGTGTTGTACAGCATCAGAACCACTCCCAGGTCACCGCTTAACTTATCACCCTTCGAAGTTCTTTTTGGACGACAGCCCCATGTAATGATAGACCCATAGGATGATTTGAAGTGCAATAACGAAATAACTGTGCAATATTTGGTTAGGATGAACCAGCAACTGAGAAACCAGCAAAGGAATCTAAAACTGGCGATTTCTGAACTACCAAGCAGTAATTGTCATGACATTGAACCTGGGGATTATGTGATGATTAGAATTTTTTTACGCTCAGGTTTCCTCATAGATAGGTGGGAAGGACCGTATCAAGTTTTGTTGACCAGCACGACAGCACTAAAGGTTGCCGAGAGATAGACTTGGGTCCACTCGTCCCACTGCAAGAAGGTTTCTGACCCGGAGAAAACTCGTAACAAAGAGAAAGGTGAAGAGAACCTCGTATCACTAGAGAATTTGTTCCGGGAAAGCTGAGAGGCAGGACTGTTGAATGGCACCTGAGCGCGGAGAACAACAAAATCAAGGACGGTTGTCGTACCATTTTCTTTTTTCACCCCCCACTGCATTTATCTTTTTGTTTTTCTTCCTATTTTTGCTCCTTAACAAAATGGATCCACACCAAGAGACTGTGTTCCGGCTTTTTCTTGTGACTGTTTTTGATCAGGACAATCTGTTTTTGTGAGGGCCCCCGAGACATCGAGCAAGGATCTGGAATGGGTTCTGATGGAGAGTAGGGATTCATAGGATCTCAGGAGCAGCATATCACTCTAGTAAAGGCTGGTATCAGTAAGAGATCTGGTAGTCACGGAGCTCGGAGGCAATGTGAAGGGTTATTGTCTGATGAATATTGTATATGTAGGTATTGCGAAAACATAATCGAAGATGGGTGCATCCAGAGATGTCAGTCAAACAGTAATATCGATATTGGCCGACATCCTTTGAGTGATTACCACTCATTAGTGGGTACGGTCCTAAACCAAACAGAATGCTGGCTGTGCTCACAAGTACCTCAAGGACAGAGTAAGTCGGGATTAGTGCCATACCCTTTAACTATAGATGAGGTACTCGAATTATGGGGTGGGAGACCGGTGGACAAGAAATTCAATATATCTAGGACTCCTAGCTTGAAGCTCCACCAGTACCACGTAGATAGGTCACTATTGTGTTTTAATGTGTCCAATTTACGGAAACCAGGAAATTGGGAAGTGACATGGAATAACCAGACAATGACCTTTTCACACAGAGCTGATAAGTTATCTATCGACTCCGAACTTGTACGTAAGATAGACACAAGTGGGAAGTATTTTCGGTATAGGTATACACTTGGGATCAGAACCATGTGGGCTGGAAAAGTTTCGCAGGGGTACTGTGCCCACATCATCAAGCCCGATACTTGTACTGAGCAAATGAGAGAACTAGGGACCGGTTTCTTTATCAGGAAGATATGTGATATGGTTTTGTGGGTGTAGTATGGTATGCCGGCGGCCGGGCTCCCGGCGACCAGCATACCGGCGACAAGAGCCCGACTGCCGGCATACCGACAGCGTGGCGAGCGCAAATGAGACACTTGCGGGCTCGCTGCACTCACTACGCTGCTGGCACGCTATTTTATTCTCCCTCCAGGGGGGTTGTGGACCCTCATGAGGGAGAAAAAGTGTTGGTATGTCGGCTGTCGGGATTCCGGCGCCAGTATACTGTGCGCCGGGATCCCGACAGTCGGCATACTGAAGACCACCCGGTTTTGTTGCATTTTGTCCCTTATGTTTTTCCAGATGATGCCTATTTCATATGTCGGAGGAAAGCATACCAGTGGCTTACCCCGAGCTCCGAAGGGTTGTGTTATATTGGGAGAGTACTACCAGAGGTTATGACCATAGCACACGACAAAATGAAAGACATTCACCGCAACGCTCAGACTCCTTATACTCATACCCATTATGAACACTTCATCAAGAGACACCTCATAGATAGGACAGAGCATGCAGCCTCTGATTTGATCCATGAATCCACCGGGATTCAGTTCCTACTCACATTAGATATCACCCGTACAGCCAGAGGAACTATAAATTATAAGTACATCCATGCGATGGCGAACTTGATAGATAATATCACTGAGATGTATGATGACACCTTCAGGTATATGGTTAGGGAGCTACAAGCCTACAAGAAGGAGCTGGTCCAGCACAGGATGGTCCTTAATTATGTTATGGCTGTGACAGTTGGGTACTGTGTTACTCTGGCAACTCAATATGATGTGAAGTGCTGTACGTATATTACGAATAGCACTGACGACCCCACGGAGATCATCAATCAAAAGATGGATGAGATCTTGCAGTTAAAGTGGGAGTTCAGAAGGAAACACAACCTAACCTTGATGGCTGTGGGTAATGAACTAACCGGCTGGGCCTCATGGTTGAACCCACTCAAATGGTTCTCTGGGTTGGGAAAGGGCGCAAAATGTAATTGCAAGTGTAGGAAAGTTTCTCCTTTGAATCCTGGGTGTCGTCATGATTATTGGTCTAATATTCAGGTGTGTTCGAATTTTGATGCGGCGCAAACACAGCACAAATTTGATGAGTCTAAGGAGCGAGGGCATTGTTACAGCAGCAGATTTGATTTACGATCCATCCGTAGAGACAGTGTTATGATAAGGATTGCAAATGAATTTCATGGCCTGTTTCTTTCACCATTTCTCTCTGTTTCCCCCTCTACCCAGAAACATCCAACCGGAAAAGACGTCATCCATACCCAAATTTATGTGAATGTATTTTTTTTATGTGTCTTATCCTCATCTCTGCAACCTTCAGTTAATGGCACACACAGTCGATAAATGTTATCCACATATAGTAGCACAGACATATGTTTTCCTCTTCATGTATCATCAGATAAATGTGCTCCCCATTTGTTGGTATAAGAAGCCAAAAAGGTGAGGGTTAAATGCCCTTGCCCAAAAAGAGCTTGGTAGTGTTTGTTTGCCCATGTACAGACCCTTAATACGGGATGAGAAGGATTTAATGTATACTTTGCAATACCTCGAAGCTTACTTAGAACATATATACGGCATGGTGATACATGCCCCTCAGACATTAATTCATACATACATGCTTTTTACTATCCCACTAGGCTATACATTTCCCACCTACAACTCTTCCCCGGTCACCCGAACTTTGTATATAATGTTTAGATAATATTTTCAGTTTATTAGTTATGTGTGGCAGTTATTATTGACTGCCAAAGGGTGGACTGTAGAAGTCGAAAATATTTAAGCCACACACATCACGTGCAAACACCACACAGATGGCCTCCGTGTGGGTGCTTGTTCCGCCGTGCGTGCGCATGCTCGCACGTTACGTATGTTCCCTCATGCGGTCCTGCGTATTAGCGCGTGGTATGAGTAAATACGGTAGCATACGCATTCGCATGGAAAAGCCATAAAGACATATTCCATATTTAATCCACATAGTACATAATTTACACATAGCCTACATGCACCACGCCAGCGAGTTACATTTACTTTGGAAAGGGAACAATAAAGATATTCAACTTTACAGGAAATGAGGGGACAGAATTAGGTTAGGAAGTGGTGTTTGGTATCCAGCTGTACAGTATTTCAAGGGCAATATTCCTATGACAGTTTGCAGAAAGTAGCATGCTCCTGTGCATGGATATGCGCAGGAGTACAATATAAATATCACACTGTATTTACTGTACTATTGATATTCGGAGGGAACCCAGTGGAGGACATCTGCAAGTGCACCTGGACCAGGCATCGCCCACCTATTCAAACCGACCTATGACCCCTCATGTACTGTAAATGACCAGCCCTTTAACCTATAGATGAAGAGATTACAGTTTCCTTTGTTTCATGCTATGGACCTGTTAAAGTCGAAAAATATTGTAATGCATATGCCTTGTACTAACCCCATGCACATGCCCGCTGCGCATGCACTCAGTCTGCTGTGCGTGCACATATCCGCAATTTGCGTAAAGTAGCTCCCCACGGCCATGCGCCTTAGCGCGTGGTATGCGCATTTACGGTAGAGTTTGTGAGCGCGTAGAGGGTTATTAGAACATTACATATTTAACCCAAATAGTGCATTTTGTACCCATAACTCCCCTACACCACATCAGTGAGTATTAATAGTTTAAACAGTTCCTGGACTAAGAGATTCGCCTTTGCATGATAGGAAGGGTCAGATAAAGGTTGGAAGGTGATGTCTAGTATCCAGCTGTAGGGTATTTTGAGGGTAACATTCCGGTGTTGGTTAGAGAAAGATCGCATGTTCCTGCGTATAGTTATGTGCAAAAGTAGAATATGAACATTAACTGTATTTACTGTATATTATGTATGCGGCGGGAATCCAGAGGATACCACCCACAAGAGCAGTTGGGGAAAGACATCGCCCATCTATTCAAATCCACCTATGACCTCTTCTGTAATGTAAAGACACATCCCTGTATCCAATGGACAATGAGATTACAGTGACCATTGTATTGTGTATGCATGTTGTGTATAAAAAGCCCATTGTTGCCTGGCCGGTCAGAAGACTCTGAACGCTTTCTATCTGACTAGCGGAGGACCGGCCGGGTTGCGCTTGCGAACATTCTCACGTATGTACATTCTCTGTAGCCATTATTCTGTTTAGATTTATCTTGTTAGCCTGTAGTGTATGATTTGTATTGTTTTACCTTTTGGAATTAATCCACTGTGGCCCTAGAACCCTGTGGTTGCAACTACAAATCGGTGTTGTGTCTTCACTTTCCTGCAAGGGCTTTACAGTGTATTTATCTGTATAAGGTGTATAAGCATTGATAAGGTGTACGCACTGCGGGTACTTTATACCGTCAGCGCTACTTAAGGTTTAAAGATATAACTCGTTGCAGTACTTTGCTGCTAAGGGTTTAAAGTGTAATCATATCATTGCATTGTATCATTAACAAGGTTTAAAGGTTATTAATTGTGTGTGTGCACGCTGTGTGTACTCTGTACACTCAGCGCGCGTGTGTATGCCAAGTACGTACCACGTGCGGGACTCTGTACGCAAATAGCGTACAAAGTGCGTAGCACGTGTATTCAGTCTAGCGGCCATAGCGGCTCCACGGTAATAGTGTATCTAGAGGTATAGCTTTGCGGTCTAAGATAATATCGGCATTATCAGACCATTGTATAAAACCAAGCCTCCTGGCTGGCCTCAGCCCTTTTCTCTGAAGGTCATCTATTCAGATTGACTGAGGACCGGAACCTGGTTGTGCAGGCGAACAAACGTATGTATCCATTGGTTGTAGCTTCTTCTCTTGTGTTATTGTATTTCTGTTGTAACCCCCTTTTAAGTAAATAATTGTTGCTGGGTTGGACCTCAACATTACATATACAATTGGTGTCGCATTTCCTTTCCTGTTAGGGGTTATAAAGTGTATTCCGCTGCACGTGTAGCTACATTGTGCTTACAGAGTGTCGGCATGCTTATGCAACATGTACGCATTTCATAAAGGTTTAACTGACACACGATTAGAGGTTGCAGCAGCCTGAACATTTGTGTATTTAAGGTATTGCTCTTTTCCTGAAAGTTAATCAGACTTAACACCGCTCAGCACACATCTCTCCCCCCGCTCAGCACAGCACAATCTGGGCCGAGCGAGGAGGATCCGCTCATTTCACCCATCAGGTGAAATGAGCGATGTGTTAGATTGTGCCTGCGTGCAGGCCAATCTAACATTGGCGATAGCGCCGCGCGGGCCGCGCATCGCTATCGCTGTGGGGCATACACACAAGAGATCCATGCTTAAAATCTAAGCAATCTAGTCAGATTGCTTAGACTTTAAGAACGGATCTCTCCGTGTGTACCCCCCTATCGTCTGCCGGGTCCAGACTCCAGCACGTGTCCCACGTCCCAGTGCTCCCACCTTGCCTGCAACATCCAGCAGCAAGAGCTGGTGGGCTGTAAATGGTGACTGTTAGTAAGTAAAAAATGTTTTTTTAGGTGTTTGTTTTTAACTGTTTTTAATTTTTATTTTATTAGGCCTGTCTGTTCCCCTGTTTATAATATATACAGTACTGTATATTATATTTTTTATAATGGGTCTTGAAATGTGATCTTGGTTACATATTATGCAGCTGCTTTGTAATATGCATACCATGTGGTATTGTAGACGGTTGGTGCATGTGCTACATTATTTTTATTTATCTATATGCTTTTGTCACCTGTTCATTATGTCTAATGTTATCACCGCTGGAACTGTCATGCATTTATGATGTTGCTGGTGACAGCGATGCGTTGCTGGATACCTGACTATTCTATAGTTTTTTTTTTTTTTAAATTTATGTTTAGGGTTAGTCTATGCATATGCCTCTAATTGCTCTAACATTATTACGTGTGCACACTTTTGGATAACATAGTTTTTGACCGTTTCATACATGCTTAGCATTGGAATTCAGCTTAGCATCAGTTGTTCTCTATTGCATAATGTTAACATGCAGTGTTTTATCATTGCTCAGTTTGAAGATGTGGGATGTTACATTTTATGTGTTTTGCGTTACCATGACAATGTAAAAACTGTTGGACGTGCATCGCATCTGTACGCGATGACGTCATCCTGCTGCGACTGGTCTCTGGACCGGGATTCCCGTGCCAGAGACCGCGGCCAAGCCGAATGTGTCTGTGTATGTCCACTGGGTTTAAAAGGTATGTTATTGTCTATTTGTGTTGGTATTCCTGACAAAAATCCTACCATGGATTGAAACATTGATACACCGCATGCTGCGTATGTGAGTTTTATTTATCCTAGTCTCTGAGTGCCGCACCTCTGCTCATATACATGCTCCTTTTGTGAGGGCACCGAATACAGTATATATATATATATATATATATATATATATACGAACAAGGCAGTCGGCACTCAAAGGGTTAAATTCCACAACCAGCCTCCGTGCCACAACCGAAAGTTCTATGCACAACACCAAAAAGGAACGGCACTGGAGGCAATGTATTTCCAAAAAAATGCTGTGTATTGAAAGCGACAGCTGTTTCAGGGCAATAGCCCTTTTCTCAAGCAACCACACCAAATACTGGACGGCCGTTCTTGTCTAGTTACCGGTACTACAGCCGTAGATACAGTGCGGCTGATCGCGGCGGACCCCTGGGGCGGACTTAATAGCATTGCTCCCCATGGCTGACGAAGGGGTGGTTTGCGTTGATGTTTCACTGGCATAATCTTACACGGCGAGGCTCAGGAAGGCACGCGACTTCCGTTTTTACCGGAAGTGATGCGCCCGGCCATAGATTCACATGATTCACCTTTTCATTAGCATACAGGTATATATAGGGGGCCTGGGAGGCTGTATGCAGGTCCTGGTTCCTCTCTAAATGCTGCTGATGATGCTACTGCTGTCTTGACTGTTCATTGTCTGGCGTGTACATTGAGAAAGGTCCTGGCGTAGGACCGAAACGTTGGTGAGCCCTCTCTGTATATTTATACTCTCCTGTGACATGAAGTTACATGGAACCAAACTTCTGAATAGATAACTGCATTATTTACATCATATCGCGCAAGTCTGGAGAGTGCTCTCTTTTTCCACTGGTATGTGGGGAAATACTGTATTATATATATATATATATATATATATATATATTAGTGATGAGCGGATTCGGTTCCTCGGAATCCGAACCCCCCTGAACTTCACCCATTTTACACGGTTCCGAGGCAGATTCGAATCTTCCCGCCTTGCTCGGTTAACCCGAGCGCGCCCGAACGTCATCATCCCGCTGTCGGATTCTCGCGAGATTCGGATTCTATATAAGGAGCCGCGCGTCGCCGCCATTTTTCACTCGTGCATTGGAAATGATAGTGAAAGGACGTGGCTGGCGTCCTCTCAGTTTTATTCAGGTGGCTGCGAATATCTGTGCTCACTGCTTTATTGTGGGGACTGGGGACCAGCAGTATTATATAGGAGTACAGTGCAGAGTTTTGCTGACCAGTGACCACCAGTATTATACGTTCTCTGCCTGAAAAACGCTCCATATCTGTGCTCAGTGTGCTGCATATATCTGTGCTCACACTGCTTTATTGTGGGGACTGGGGACCACCAGTATTATATAGGAGGAGTACAGTGCAGAGTTTTGCTGACCAGTGACCAGTGACCACCAGTATTATACGTTCTCTGCCTGAAAAACGCTCCATATCTGTGCTCAGTGTGCTGCATATATCTGTGCTCACACTGCTTTATTGTGGGGACTGGGGACCACCAGTATTATATAGGAGGAGTACAGTGCAGATTTTTGCTGACCAGTGACCACCAGTATTATACGTTCTCTGCTGAAAAACGCTCCATATCTGTGCTCAGTGTGCTGCATATATCTGTGCTCACACTGCTTTATTGTGGGGACTGGGGACCACCAGTATTATATAGGAGGAGTACAGTGCAGATTTTTGCTGACCAGTGACCACCAGTATTATACGTTCTCTGCCTGAAAAACGCTCCATATCTGTGCTCAGTGTGCTGCATATATCTGTGCTCACACTGCTTTATTGTGGGGACTGGGGACCACCAGTATTATATAGGAGGAGTACAGTGCAGAGTTTTGCTGACCAGTGACCACCAGTATTATACGTTCTCTTCCTGAAAAACGCTCCATATCTGTGCTCAGTGTGTTGCATATATCTGTGCTCACACTGCTTTATTGTGGGGACTGGGGACCACCAGTATTATATAGGAGGAGTACAGTGCAGAGTTTTGCTGACCAGTGACCACCAGTATTATACGTTCTCTGCCTGAAAAACGCTCCATATCTGTGCTCAGTGTGCTGCATATATCTGTGCTCACACTGCTTTATTGTGGGGACTGGGGACCACCAGTATTATATAGGAGGAGTACAGTGCAGAGTTTTGCTGACCAGTGACCAGTGACCACCAGTATTATACGTTCTCTGCCTGAAAAACGCTCCATATCTGTGCTCAGTGTGCTGCATATATCTGTGCTCACACTGCTTTATTGTGGGGACTGGGGACCACCAGTATTATATAGGAGGAGTACAGTGCAGATTTTTGCTGACCAGTGACCACCAGTATTATACGTTCTCTGCTGAAAAACGCTCCATATCTGTGCTCAGTGTGCTGCATATATCTGTGCTCACACTGCTTTATTGTGGGGACTGGGGACCACCAGTATTATATAGGAGGAGTACAGTGCAGATTTTTGCTGACCAGTGACCACCAGTATTATACGTTCTCTGCCTGAAAAACGCTCCATATCTGTGCTCAGTGTGCTGCATATATCTGTGCTCACACTGCTTTATTGTGGGGACTGGGGACCACCAGTATTATATAGGAGGAGTACAGTGCAGAGTTTTGCTGACCAGTGACCACCAGTATTATACGTTCTCTTCCTGAAAAACGCTCCATATCTGTGCTCAGTGTGTTGCATATATCTGTGCTCACACTGCTTTATTGTGGGGACTGGGGACCACCAGTATTATATAGGAGGAGTACAGTGCAGAGTTTTGCTGACCAGTGACCACCAGTATTATACGTTCTCTGCCTGAAAAACGCTCCATATCTGTGCTCAGTGTGCTGCATATATCTGTGCTCACACTGCTTTATTGTGGGGACTGGGGACCACCAGTATTATATAGGAGGAGTACAGTGCAGAGTTTTGCTGACCAGTGACCAGTGACCACCAGTATTATACGTTCTCTGCCTGAAAAACGCTCCATATCTGTGCTCAGTGTGCTGCATATATCTGTGCTCACACTGCTTTATTGTGGGGACTGGGGACCACCAGTATTATATAGGAGGAGTACAGTGCAGATTTTTGCTGACCAGTGACCACCAGTATTATACGTTCTCTGCTGAAAAACGCTCCATATCTGTGCTCAGTGTGCTGCATATATCTGTGCTCACACTGCTTTATTGTGGGGACTGGGGACCACCAGTATTATATAGGAGGAGTACAGTGCAGATTTTTGCTGACCAGTGACCACCAGTATTATACGTTCTCTGCCTGAAAAACGCTCCATATCTGTGCTCAGTGTGCTGCATATATCTGTGCTCACACTGCTTTATTGTGGGGACTGGGGACCACCAGTATTATATAGGAGGAGTACAGTGCAGAGTTTTGCTGACCAGTGACCAGTGACCACCAGTATTATACGTTCTCTTCCTGAAAAACGCTCCATATCTGTGCTCAGTGTGTTGCATATATCTGTGCTCACACTGCTTTATTGTGGGGACTGGGGACCACCAGTATTATATAGGAGGAGTACAGTGCAGAGTTTTGCTGACCAGTGACCACCAGTATTATACGTTCTCTGCCTGAAAAACGCTCCATATCTGTGCTCAGTGTGCTGCATATATCTGTGCTCACACTGCTTTATTGTGGGGACTGGGGACCACCAGTATTATATAGGAGGAGTACAGTGCAGAGTTTTGCTGACCAGTGACCACCAGTATTATACGTTCTCTTCCTGAAAAACGCTCCATATCTGTGCTCAGTGTGTTGCATATATCTGTGCTCACACTGCTTTATTGTGGGGACTGGGGACCACCAGTATTATATAGGAGGAGTACAGTGCAGAGTTTTGCTGACCAGTGACCACCAGTATTATACGTTCTCTGCCTGAAAAACGCTCCATATCTGTGCTCAGTGTGCTGCATATATCTGTGCTCACACTGCTTTATTGTGGGGACTGGGGACCACCAGTATTATATAGGAGGAGTACAGTGCAGAGTTTTGCTGACCAGTGACCAGTGACCACCAGTATTATACGTTCTCTGCCTGAAAAACGCTCCATATCTGTGCTCAGTGTGCTGCATATATCTGTGCTCACACTGCTTTATTGTGGGGACTGGGGACCACCAGTATTATATAGGAGGAGTACAGTGCAGATTTTTGCTGACCAGTGACCACCAGTATTATACGTTCTCTGCTGAAAAACGCTCCATATCTGTGCTCAGTGTGCTGCATATATCTGTGCTCACACTGCTTTATTGTGGGGACTGGGGACCACCAGTATTATATAGGAGGAGTACAGTGCAGATTTTTGCTGACCAGTGACCACCAGTATTATACGTTCTCTGCCTGAAAAACGCTCCATATCTGTGCTCAGTGTGCTGCATATATCTGTGCTCACACTGCTTTATTGTGGGGACTGGGGACCACCAGTATTATATAGGAGGAGTACAGTGCAGAGTTTTGCTGACCAGTGACCAGTGACCACCAGTATTATACGTTCTCTTCCTGAAAAACGCTCCATATCTGTGCTCAGTGTGTTGCATATATCTGTGCTCACACTGCTTTATTGTGGGGACTGGGGACCACCAGTATTATATAGGAGGAGTACAGTGCAGAGTTTTGCTGACCAGTGACCACCAGTATTATACGTTCTCTGCCTGAAAAACGCTCCATATCTGTGCTCAGTGTGCTGCATATATCTGTGCTCACACTGCTTTATTGTGGGGACTGGTGACCACCAGTATTATATAGGAGGAGTACAGTGCAGAGTTTTGCTGACCAGTGACCAGTGACCACCAGTATTATACGTTCTCTGCCTGAAAAACGCTCCATATCTGTGCTCAGTGTGCTGCATATATCTGTGCTCACACTGCTTTATTGTGGGGACTGGGGACCACCAGTATTATATAGGAGGAGTACAGTGCAGAGTTTTGCTGACCAAGTGACCACCAGTATTATACGTTCTCTGCCTGAAAATCGCTCCATATCTGTGCTCAGTGTGCTGCATATATCTGTGCTCACACTGCTTTATTGTGGGGACTGGGGACCACCAGTATTATATAGGAGGAGTACAGTGCAGAGTTTTGCTGACCAGTGACCAGTGACCACCAGTATTATACGTTCTCTGCCTGAAAAACGCTCCATATCTGTGCTCAGTGTGCTGCATATATCTGTGCTCGCACTGCTTTATTGTGGGGACTGGGGACCACCAGTATTATATAGGAGGAGTACAGTGCAGAGTTTTGCTGACCAGTGACCACCAGTATTATACGTTCTCTGCCTGAAAAACGCTCCATATCTGTGCTGCATTGTAGTATATAGTAGGAGTACAGTGCATAATTTTGCTGACCACCAGTATATAATATATAGCAGTACGGTACAGAAGGCCACTGCTCTACCTTCCTCTGTGTCGTCAATTATACTATCCATCCATACCTGTGGTGCATTTCAGTTTTGCACAGTTTGCTGACCACCAGTATATAATATATAGCAGTATGGTACAGAAGGCCACTGCTCTACCTACCTCTGTGTCGTCAAGTATGCTATCCATCCATACCTGTGGTGCATATCAGTTGTGCGCAGTATATATAGTAGTAGGCCATTGCTATTGATACTGGCATATAATTCCACACATTAAAAAATGGAGAACAAAAATGTGGAGGGTAAAATAGGGAAGATCAAGATCCACTTCCACCTCGTGCTGAAGCTGCTGTTACTAGTCATGGCCGAGACGATGAAATGCCATCAACGTCGTCTGCCAAGGCCGATGCACAATGTCATAGTAGAGAGCATGTAAAATCCAAAAAAATAAAGCTCAGTAAAATGACCCAAAAATCTAAATCAAAATCGTCTGAGGAGAAGCCTAAACTTGCCAATGTGCCATTTACGACCCGGAGTGGCAAGGAACGGCTGAGGCCCTGGCCTATGTTCATGGCTAGTGGTTCAGCTTCACCTGAGGATGGAAGCACTCATCCTCCTGCTAGAAAACTTAAAAGAGTTAAGATGGCAAAAGCACAGCAAAGAACTGTGCGTTCTTCTAAATCACAAATCCCCAAGGAGAGTCCAATTGTGTCGGTTGCTATGCCTGACATTCCCAACACTGGACGGGAAGAGGTTGCACCTTCCACCATTTGCACGTTCCCTGCAATTGCTGGAAGGAGCACCCGCAGTCCAGTTCCTGATAGTCAAATTGAAGATGTCACTGTTGAAGTACACCAGGACGAGGATGGGTGTGGTTCATCAAATCGACAGTGTCTAGGTCGACAATGTTTAGGTCGACCACTATAGGTCGACAGTCACTAGGTCGACATGGATGGAAGGTCGACAGGGTTTCTAGGTCGACATGTGCTAGGTCGACAGGTCTAAATGTGCAGCGAGCACTTTTCGTGTTTTGGTTTTGGATCTGGATCCCTGCTCGTGTTTTGGATCTGGATTGGTTTTGCCAAAACCACCCTTTCGGGTTTTGGTTTTGCTTTTGGATCTGGTTGATTTTTGAAAAAGACGCAAAAACAGCTAAAATCACAGAATTTGGGGGTAATTTTGATCCTACGGTATTATTAACCTCAATAACATTTATTTCCACTCATTTCTAGTCTGAACACCTCACACCTCACAATATTGTTTTTAGACCAAAAGGTTGCACCGAGGTCGCTGGGTGACTAATCTTAGCAGCACAAGTGTGCGGCACAAACACCTGGCCCATCTAGGAGTGGCACTGCTGTGGCAGACAGGATGGCAGTTTTAAAAACTAGGCCCCAAACAGCACATACTTGACAATGTACTTCACTTTAATTTAATTTAAACTTGACAATGACTTCTAAAGAATGCGCTGCAGGTGATGTATAAGGGAGGATGTTCCAAGGTGGTTAATGTCCTTACCTGTACTTATTAGGGATTGACAAAGGAATCAGATGGATTGACACCTGTTGTCTGGATTGTGGAGAAATAATTCAATACCGAAGCGGTGGCTTTTTTGGTATTTTGCCCAGGCATGACAATGGGCTTTTTCATCCCATGGCCAACAACTGGTGCCTTATTCAAGCAAATCACATCACCATCAGAATCCTCATCGTCAACTTCTTCCGCAGCACCAGCTACACCCATATCCTCATCCTGGTGTACTTCAACAGTGACATCTTCAATTTGAATATCAGAAACTGGACTGTGGGTGCTCCTTCCAATACTTGCAGAGGGCATGCAAATGGTGGAAGGAGCCACCTCTTTCCATCCAGTGTTGGGAAGGTCAGGCATCGCAACCGCCGACACACTTGGTCAGTGCCGTAACTAGGCATTTTAGCGATGTGTGCAAGAAACGGCATTGGCGCCCCCCATGCAAGATAGGGGCAGTGCGTGCCGTAGACGCGCAAAAAATATATAGGGCGTGGCTTCATGGGGAAGGGGAGTGGCCACAAAATAATACCAATTCATAGTACGGTGCACAGTAGTCTCCATTATTCAAATTACGCTGCACGGTAGCACCACTACACCAGGTAGGGCCCCTTTTACACATTACAGCAGACAGTCCCCCTTTTTACACATTATGGTAGACAGTGTCCTCTTTTTACACATTACGGCAGACAGCGTCCCCTTTTTTACACATTACGGCAGACAGCGTCCCACTTTTTACACATTACGGCAGACAGCGTCCCATTTTTTACACATTACGGCAGACAGCGTCCCCCTTTTTACACATTACGGCAGACAGCGTCCCCCTTTTTACACATTACGACAGTGTCCCCCTTTTTACACATTACGGCAGGCAGCGTCCCCTTTTTTACACATTATGGCAGACAGCGTCCCCTTTTTTTACAAATTACGGCAGACAGCATCCCCATTTTTACAAATTACGGCAGAGTCCCCCTTTTACACATTACGGCAGACAGCGTCCACATTTTACACATTCCGGCAGACAGTGTCCCCCTTTTTACACATTACGGCAGCCAGTTCCCCTTTTTACACATTGCGGCAGATAGGTTAGCGAAATAGAGAGAGAAATAGAGAGAGGGAGAGAGAGAGAGAAAGAGAGAGAGAGAGAGAGAGACAGAGAGATATACTTACCATCTCTCCCCGCTGGCAGTCAGGCTCCTTGTGCTGACAGCTCCGGATGCAGGGGAGAAGGAGGAGGAGGAGGGAGGGGGACTGGAGCCGCAGCAGCGCTATGTAATTGGTAGTAGCGCCGCTGCAGCTGTCCCCTCTCCTCCCGTATTGGCTGCCCGGCGCTGCTATGAATGCTGGGATGCGGTTCCTTCATCCCAGCATTCACAGCAGTGCCGGGCAGCCAATACGGGAGGAGAGGGGACAGCTGCAGCGGCGCTTCTACCAATTACATAGCGCATGCTGCGGCTCCAGTCCCCCTCCCTCCTCCTCCTTCTCCGCTGCTACTCTCTCCTCAACAGTGCGGCGCACACAACAGAGGCGGCATGTAATGAGTAAATTTGACTCATTACATGCCGCTGGCTGTTGCGCCCTCAGGGCAACTGCGCTGTGTGCTAGGCACACCTGGCACACACGTAGTTACGGCCCTGCACTTGGATCTCCTTGGGGATTTGTGATACCATCTTAGAACACACAGTTCGTTGCTGTGCTTTTGCCAGCTTAACTCTTTTCATTTTTCTAGTGGGAGGATGAGGGCTTCCATCGTCATGTGAAGCTGAACCACTAGTCATGAACATAGGCCAGAGCTTTGGCTGTTCCTTGCCACTCCGTGTCGTAAATGGCATATTGGCAAGTTTAAGTTTCTCCTCAGACGATTTCAATTTATATTTTTGGATCATTTTACTGAACTTTGGCTTTTTGGATTTTACATGTCCTCCACTATGACATTGGGCATCGGCCTTGGCAGATGACGTTGATGGCATTTCATCGTTTATGTCATCATGACTAGTGTCAGCAGCTTCAGCACTAGGAGGAAGTGGTTCTTGATCTTTCCCTATTTTATCCTCCAAATTTTTGTTCTCTATTATTTTTTTGGAGTTGTATAACAATATGTGGCACAGGAGAGTGTACCCCCACACAGGGCAAACCTTGCAAAAATTATTTGGATTAAATATTAATAACCCCTTTATTTGGAGTAAATAATATACAGCACAGGACAGCACCACTGGACTTATACGGCAGTATCCCTGGACTTTTTTACGTCAGTATCCCTTGACTTATACGGCAGTACCGCTGGACTTATATGGCAGTACCCCTGGACTTATACAGCAGTACCCCTGGACTGGACTTATACGGCAGCACCACTGGACTGGACTTATACGACAGCACCACTGGACTGGACTTATACGGCAGCACCACTGGACTGGACTTATACGGCAGTACCGCTGGACTTATACGGCAGTACCCCTGGACTTATACGGCAGTACCCCTGGACTGGACTTATATGGCAGCACCACTGGACTGTACTTATACGACAGCACCACTGGACTGGACTTATACGGCAGCACCACTGGACTGGACTTATACGGCAGCACAACTGGACGTATGGCAGCACAGGACACCACCACTGGACTTATGGCAGCACAGGACACCACCACTGGACTGATGCAGCACAAGACAGCACCACTGGACTGGACTTATGCAGCAGTACTGGACTTATGGCAGCACAGGACACCACCACTGTGACTGGACTGATGCAGCACAAGACAGCACCACTGGACTGATGCAGCACAAGACAGCACCACTGGAATGATACAAATGAGCAGGTCACCTCCACACGTGCCACGCCACTTTCCCACACAGACCCCGAGGAGACACGTCCTCTTGCTACACTCTCCGGGACTATAGTGAAAATGGCAGCGATGCGCAGCTCTTTATATGGAATCCAAAACCTGCGAGATTCCGACAGCGGGATGATGACGTTTTGCCTCGTTCTGGTTTCCGAGTCTGGTGGGAAAACCCGAGCCAGACTCGGAGCGTGAAGTTTTGGTGTGTAAGATAAATAGCATATAACGGCTGGTGCCCTCCAGTAGCAGCAGAACATGTTGCCAGAAATATATTACCAGTCGGCAGCACTCATGGCTCCTATACCAGGGAAGGATGCACGGATGTACACCATGGGAGTATGCACAGATGTACACCAGGGCAGGGCCGGATCTAGGGAGGGGGGAGAAGGGGCCCCCCCTAACACAGTCATAGCCACGCCCACTTTTGAGCAGAAGAGAGCTCTCCGGGGAGAGCCTGAGGCAGAACGATGTGCTGCAGCTTATACCACAGCAGCACAGAGGAGCCAGGAGAGCAAGGGTTACAGAGCATTTACCCCTCACTTGCTAATAAATACAATTACCCCATAGCACAGTCACATGTACATAGAACAATCACAAAGCTCTATCTCAGTCTCACTCAAAAAGTTCAGTCAGAATTAAGAGAGGAGGAGTTAGGATTGCAGATGGGAGGAGTTGGGACTGTAGAGGGAGGAGTCAAGATTAAACAGTAAACCGCCCCCCCTAAAGAAAAGTCTAGATCCATCCTTGCACCAGGGAAGGGCTTTGTAGCGGCATTAGCATGAAGATGCAGACCCAACTGCAGCAAAAGGTGCAAGTAAGGCAGTGTCTGTACGTATGAGCCCGCCCTCTTAACAGACCCCGCCTCCATGAGGGCTGCTTCCAGAAATTTCCCGGGCTGGTTTTCTATCCCAATCCGCCCCTGATGGCCAGCATTAGATACCTTGTTAAGAAGCTCCATTTCTGCATAGCAGAGACTGGTAGTTACTTTGGGTTTGTGGACACACTAGCCGATCACAAGTATGGCATTTAAGGAGAGTTCTATCAAATAATCACAATCATGTGCAACAAATAACTTTATTAACTAATGAGTAGATTTTTGAAAACTGCAGATAAATGGAGATTTTCTATTTTTACATAGGGAAACATCGGGGTTGATTGTGTAGGCGATGTACTGCCATTTTTCTACCCCCCCCCCCCCCCCCGTTATTCGCCTCCACATGCTGACTACCTGTCAGTCACCTCGTGAATAAATCCTCGGTGCGTGCCCTATCGTAAATCAATCTCTCAACTGCCTGCAACATCGACGTTGCGCAAATCTTTGAATCAGGCCCATCATTTGTAAATCACCATAATAAAACTAAGGAATATGCACTTTTAAAACTAATTCTGCTTAGGTTTTATTTCTTTTTATTTTATTTCACATATTATTTTGCGTTTTATTCAGAAGGTGTGTAACGCCAGGTCAAACCAGCAAATTAAAATGAGCAGATATGTACATAGCTATTAAACAGTAATACATAAATATAACTTGCTGCAATTTGGTCAGTCTGGTTTATTAGAAACGTAAATCTTTCTTGCGTGTATTGTTTTAAAATAATTTAGAAAAATAATAATATAAAAAATTCCATTACAAATCCTGGGTTCTCAGTTCCTTTGAGGGAATCTACTATACATACATTCCATATGATGCTATGTATGTGGAATCTAATATATGTGGATCAATTTCTTTTTCTCTGTTTGGGATGCCTGCATGAAAACATTTGTATTGTTTAATACTTCTGCTTAGCCATTTGCCAATTTTTTGTGGTGCATTTTTGAATAATAGCCGGCCTATTAACATGAAAAGATACAGCTATGATTAAAAAAAACAGAGACTGGGTTCTTTTGTCATCTGTAATTTAATGACTTAATGAACTCATAAAGAGTGGATTTCCTTTCCTATTCCCTACTTATTTTTGACGGAATGGTCCATTAATAAACATAGATTATTTTTATGAAGACCATTACATTTTCGAATTTTAAATGGAAAATTATGAAGAATAAAAAAAAGTAGGAATGACAGCAGTGTTCATCTGTGTTACTTTAATTTCCTTCATGCTGAACTAAGGCTAGTGACATGTGGTCAGGTGAGGCAGAGCCTTTCCTGTCACACTCCAGTATACTCCAGAGTTTTGACTAACTATAAAAATTATATCAAAAATTCAAAGAATATATCATAAATATCTTCTTTGTATAATTCTAGGAATTTTTGTAGTCAAAACTCTGGAGTATACTTGTTAAAGACAGGTGAGGCAGTGCCTCCCCTGCTTACCTTGTCCACACATCTCTGATCAAAACTCATCAAATTTATTACAGTATATAGTGCTGCACCTTTGTGTAATGACCATATGAACCCTCAGGTTCATATAGTGTATGTGTGTAAATCTGGCTCTGATACTACCCAGTGCCTCCCTAGCCAATTACCTCAACACACATCACTGACTAAAGGTGCATACACACGGTGAGATTCTGCCTGAAGTCCGATTTTGACTTTGCGATTTCCTTTCATCACCCCGGATCCCAGAACCACCAATATTGACTATACACATGGGGGGTAATTCTGAGTTGATCGCAGCAGCAAATTTGTTAGCTGTTGGGCAAAACCATGTGCACTGCAGGGGAGGCAGATATAACGTGCAGAGAGAGATAGATTTGGGTGTGGTGTGTTCAAACTGAAATCTAAATTGCAGTGTAAAAATAAAGCAGCCAGTACTTACCCTGCACAGAAACAAAATAACCCACCCAAATCTAACTCTCTCTGCACATGTTATATCTGCCTCCCCTGCAGTGCACATGGTTTTGCCCAACTGCTAAAAAAGTTCCTGCTGCGATCAACTCAGAATTACCCCTATGGTGCACATTTGGCTATGTACAATTTTGACTATACTAGAAACTAGATTGTACACAATATAGTAAAAATTTCCATACTTTGCTTAGTCTATTTTTTCTTGCGATACCGACCCTGCTGGAGCGCGTATCGGTATCGCAAGCTGTGTGCACAGGGTGCTATATGTGCTAACTTTTCTATATAGTCAAAATCGTAAGCAAACATTGCATTGTGTGTATGCACTTTAAGGTTACATACAGCAAGCAACAAAAAGCATGCTGCTTATATGTTGCTTACTGCATAGTTTTCCCTACTAACTGTTATACAGCCCACAATAGAATACCATGAAATTAAGTGATGCTACACAAGCGAGTCACTTTACTGAGCACATATGGACTGGCATGCTGATTAGTCTGATTATATCTTCGGTACTTGTTAATTATAAGGGAAGTGCAGTGGCTACTCCAGAGTTGGGACTGCAGCACAGTCCAAAATTCAAATAGGGAAGACACACCAACTGCCAGTGAGTCCCGGACAGCGATGTTGGCAGTGTTTGAAGTGGCAGTTACTGTGGCTCCCCTATTTAAATTTTGGACTGTGCTGCAGCCCCACCTCTGAAGCCGCTGCTGCACCACTACTGTAACTCACCAGCGGTACTGTGTGAACTACTGTTTCACTTTTCATATTTCATGCTGCCTGGCTTTTACATTACTGTGTATTAATAACTTTACAGGTTTTCTACTCAGCTGTTTCAAATAGTGTTTTTTTTTAAAAAGCTCATATGTAAAACCATGGACAGCCAGGCAAGTCTGGACTATGGGAAAGCTATTTTTTTAAAAAATCTGCCACCCCCTAGTTGACGTGAAACTTTATTAGCTGACTTAAGTCAGTCAGCTGGTGATTTGAAACAGCGGCTCGTATGGCAGTACTAGTGGAGTACCAATGAGAGAGGACACAGATATTTATGACTGAGGAGCTGACAATGTTGAACAAAAAATCCTAACTTGGTCTTGAGAAGACGAAGAGCTGCAGACAGGAGTGCTTCCCCGACCAGCCAGAGGTCAACTGCAGACTACGCAAATAAAGACAAAGAATATCAGCAGTAGTTGAAGAAAGAAGAGGGTAGGAAGAAGAATCACAGGAGCAGGGAAGAAAAAAGAGGGGGTGGGGGTATTTGGCCGTTGAATAAATATTTAAGGGGTGGGGAAGGGCATCATTTGAAAATCAAAATTGTGTCCTAACGTACTTAATGCATGTCCCTAGAAAAAGTGTTGTATAACAATTATATTACATTGAGGGGCATATTTATTATCAGGTTTAGACCTGATAATTACAATTTCTTATCACCGCTTATCACTATACCTTTTTGTATTGAAGTTTATTGATTGCAGTCCATTCCTCTTCATGAAGGTTGCTGTGAACTTTGCTGGTGTATCTGTAAGCCAGTGTTGTAGCCAGAATCCTTCAATTTCATTTGGGTACCATCAGTGTGTTTTCTAAAAATATCTTTGTGCATTGTGACACCCTTTTGCCTTGTGTATTCAAATAAATGTGTGCTATCCCTTTTATTCAAGCATGGATATTCGTAGCTGAAAACATGTTAATAGAGGGCTAATCCTTCAGGGAACAACTCAAAAGTTCTATCACTGCCTTTTTTCATGTCCAGAAGATGCCTGTTTGTGTAGGAATATAACCAATGTCATCATCATATGGTTCAATATGACTCGTGCCCCCTGTGTCCCTCCAGCCTCCTCCCCTTTATGTGTCTCCAGACTCTTGTCTTTCCAGCCTCTGCCCCCTTTCTTTCCAACTTCCTTCCCCCTGTGTCTCTCCAGTCTCCTGTTCCCATGTCCATGTCCCGTCACGCCGGCCTCCTGCCCTGTCACTTCAGCCTCCTGTCTTGGGACAAACTGCATCCTGCTGTGGTAAGATGGTAGGGGGTACCAGCTACTAATTTCTTAAAGGTATGCAATACCACTTTACTTGCACCACTGTTAAATACACGCACACACATATATATATATACACACACGTATATATACATATATATATATATATATATACATACACACACACACACAGACACACACACACACACACACACACACAGACACAGACACACACACACACACACACACACACACACACACACAGTATATACAGTACTGTGCAAAATGTTTAGGCAGGTGTGGCAAATATGCTGCAAAGTAATAATGCTTTCAAAAATAGAAGTATTAATATCAATTAACAAAATGCAAAGTGAATGAACAGAGGAGAAATCTAAATCAAATCAATGTTTGTTGTGATCACCATTTGCCTTCAAAACAGTATCAATTCTTCTAGGTTCACTTACACTTGCACACAGTTTTTGAAGGAACTCGGCAGGGAGGTTGGTCCAAACATATTGGAGAACTAACCACAGATCTTTTGTGGATGTAGGCTTGCTCAAATCCTTCTGTCTCTCCATGAAATCCCAGACAGACTTGATCATGTTGAGATCAGGGCTCTGTGGGGTTACATTATCACTTCCAGAACTCCTTGTTCTACTTTATGCTGAAGATAGTACTTAATGACATTGGCTGTATGTTTGGGGTTATTGTCCTACTGCAGAATAAATTTGGAGCCAATCAGATACCTCCCTGATGGTATTGCATAATGGATAAGCATCTGCCTGTAATTTTCAACATTGAGGACACCAACTCCATTTGCTGAAATGCAGCCCCAAACTTACATGGAACATCCACCATGTTTCACTGTTTTATAAGACAGGGGATAATTATCCCTGAAATAATTGTGCGCTGTACATTAAAAAAACAACAACAAAAAAAGTGTAGGTGTGGAGTTTATATTAGTAATTAGTAAAAGATAATAAATAAACACCTGTATAACATCACTCGCCTAATATAACTTTTTATATCTCTTAATTGGTTAACTAGGCTGCTCCTAAGGGCAATCCAGTGGCGGATCTAGACTTAACTTTTAGGGGGGGGCGGTTTAAGCATGATGACCACTCCCACTAATCATAGCTCCTCCCACTTTGAACTGTCCCTCCCGTTCGCTTCTAAAATTTCCTATTGTTGCCAGTTATTGAAGAGAACCCTGCACACTGGTGATACAGACTGGCGAATTGCCATTCCTGCATGCATCTGCACATTCGTAGATCACACATGCACAATCATGCAGACCAGATTTGGGCTACCAGTCCACTTTCAGAGAAAAAAAAAAAAGTGAAATAAATTTACTTTAGCAGGAAAAAATGCTTTATATAAATACTCATTTCTTTTAATAGATCCTGTGATGGCATAAGTAATAAGACAACAATGGTACACACAGTAGCGGATCTTGCCACGGGCAAGCAGGACTTTTGCCCGGGGCGCCGCCTTCCGGAGGGCGCCGCACCATGGCAAGATCCGCTGCTGCTGTGGTGCCCCCCGCTGCCCTGCTGTCCGTTGTGAAGGGAAACTAGACGCTACGCGTCGAGTTTCCCTTCGTGGGCTGCCCGCTGTGAAGGGAAACTAGACGCTACGCGTCTAATTTCCCTTCCTTGAGAGGACCTTCACTGTAATGATGTGCGGTGCGTGTTGACGTCATCATGCACCGCACAGCAAAGGTCCTCTCCACGAAGGGAACTAGACGCTTAGCGTCTAGTTTACCTTCATGGAGAGCACCTTTGCTGTGCGGTGCGCGATGACGTCATCGCGCACGCACATCCTACAACAGTACAGGGGGCGTAACTGACCACGCCCCCTGTATGAAGCCACGCCCCCTAATGCCGCCCGGGGCGCCAGAAGCACCAAAACCGGCCCTGGGTACACAGTATAGCACACATTATGAGCTGAAATTCACATTATACCACACAGAATGAGCCGAAATTCACATTATACCACACAGAATGAGCCGAAATTCACATTGTAGCAAACAGAATGAGCCGAAATTCACATTATAGCACACAGTATGAGCCGAAATTCACATTATAACACACTGAATGAGCTGAAATTCACATTATAGCACACTGAATGAGCCGAAATTCACATTATAGCACACTGAATGAGCCGAAATTCACATTATAGCACACTGAATGAGCCGAAATTCACATTGTAGCACACTGAATGAGCTGAAATTCATATTGTAGCACACTGAATGAGCCGAAATTCACAATATAGCACACTGAATGAGACGAAATTCACATTATAGCACACGGTATGAGCCGAAATTCACATTATAGCACACTGAACGAGCCGAAATTCACAATATAGCACACTGAATGAGATGAAATTCACATTATAGCACACTGAATGAGACAAAATTCACATCATGCCACATGGAATGAGACAGCAGGGACATAGGGACAGGGAGAGTGATAAAGGGATAGGGAAAGTGACAGAGGGACAGGGAAAGTGACAGCAGGGACATAGGGAGTGACAGAGTGACAGGGAAAGTGACAGCAGGGACATAGGGAGTGACAGAGTGACAGGGAAAGTGACAGCAGGGACATAGGGAGTGACAGAGTGACAGGGAAAGTGACAGATCTAGACCACTCACCTATACACACAACGAGGCAATTACAGGCTTTAGCTCCTCTCTCCGTGCCCACTCCTCTGCTGCTGTAAAAATGGCACCAGCCTGCCCCTGAATAAAACCTTGGCGTCCACAAATGCCCATTGCCTACTGCGCATGACAGTGTTTGTCATTGCGCAGAGGCATCATATCACTGAGGAGGAGGAGGAGGAGCCGGAGCGGCTGAGACAGAGTTGTATCTATGCTTCCTTCGTGATCAGGACCTGGAAGGTCCTCTTCATGAAGGGAAACTAGACGCTACCGCTGGGACGGGGGACTGGGGAGCCGGGCGCGGCGGAGAAGACAGTGGGTAACACACTGCTTGCTCCGGGCTCCGGCCCCCTGCACTTACTAGCCTCTCCCTCAGTCAGACTCTCAGCGGCGGCGGGCGCTGCGGGCTGTGTTAGTGCTGCCGCAGCCCGCAGGTCCTGCTCGTCGCAGTAACTGGAACTGGCCCCTTTTATCCCACCGCAATATGTGTAGGGGGGCGTTCGCCCTCTTCGCCCCTGTCTGTATCTGCCACTGGGCCAATCTGGATGCCTTCTAACAAGATAATAAACAGACTATTTGCAGAACCAAACAATTAAGGAGTGCCTTTATAAAAATAGTTAAATTTATTAATAGCATTAACACTCGTTCACTTTATATTCTAACAATCACAATAAAAGCAGTGCAGGTGTGATACTGTTACCACTTAATTTTGGCCAGTGTTGCAGTCCATTCGTAAAGTTTGTAGTTACTCTGTCCTGATTAGCAGGCCCGGCGCTACCCGCTCAGCAAAGGGATGCAGTGCAGGTAGGCGCCGGGCAGGAGAGGCGCCTTCACTGCTCTGCATCCCTGCTGAAGCGCCGTTCTGTCCCCTTTGCTGTTGCTGCTGCTGCTGGCTGCTGCGCCTGCCCTGTCACACTGACAGGCAGCCGCAGCAGCGCCGGCAGCATGACTCCTTCTCCTCTCTCCCCTGTGACAGTGAGAGTAGTGTCAGTTTTTTGTCTGACAAAAGGGGGTGGAGCTACATGGACCAATGGGGCGGAGCTATACGAACCAAGGGGGCGGGGCTACACAGAACCAGGCTAGCAGACTGTGAAAGATCTGGCCAGCAAGATTGTGGTAAGGGGATTGTGGTGTGTGTGTGTGTGTGTATGTATGTATGTATGTGTGTGTTTGTATTTATGTATATATGTATGTATGTGTATATCTGTGTGCAGGGCCGTAACTACGTGTGTGCCAGGTGTGCCTGGCACACAGCGCAGTTGCCCTGAGGCGCAACTGCCCGCATCCTTTGCCTAACATCAACGGCATTGTAATGAGTCAGTTTGACTCATTACAAGCCGCCTGTGACTGCGTGCGAGCACTGCCGCCGTCGAGGAGCAGTTCCGGGGGCAGCCGCAGGAGAGGAGGAGGAGGGAGGGGGAGAAGGGAGCCGCAGAAGCGCACGCTAATTGGTGGCGGCACCGCTGCAACTGTCCCTCTCCTTCACATTGGCTGCCCACGAATGCTTCCTCCCTGCTCCTGGCGCACTTCCAATGTAAAGGAGAGGGACAGCCAATGTGAAGGAGAGGGACAGTTGCAGCGGAACCGCTGGCAGCACGTCATAGTTGCCTATTACTGCCCGCTGCCCGCAAAGGTTAAGCGATCCCCCGTATTCACTAATGCCCCATCGTGAATCCGGACTGCGCATGTGTGAGTCCAGATGGGACGGGGCGGAGCCTGCGCAGAAGAGCAGCCGCAGGGAGAGATAGGAGAATAGTGTGTCCCAGCCACCGGGATCCATGCTGTATCTCTCTGATCCTCACACACCATCAGAACTGGATCCAGAGACCCATCTCCGCTGCTGCTAACAGGACATAGAGGTGACTGGGCTGGCTAAGTGTGTGAGGGAGGTGGCTGGTTTCAGGGCTGTGGTATGTGTGCTGAGTGCAGGGCTGGTGTGCATAGTGTATGGAAGGTGGCTGTGGTGTACTATATGTGTGCTTGGTGGAGGGCTGTGGTGTATATGGCTGTCGTAATGTGTAAAAAAGTGCACGCTGTCTGCCGTAATGTGTAAAATAGGGACGCTGTTTGCCGTAATGTGTAAAAAGGGGGACGCTGGCTGCCGTAATGTGTCAAAAGGAGGACGCTGGCTGCCGTAATGTGTGAAAAGGGGACTCTGTCTGCCGTAATGTGTAAAAAGGGGGACACTGTCTGCCGTAATGTGTAAAAAGGGGAATGCTGGCTGCCGTAATGTGTAAAAAGGGGACGCTGTCTGCCGTAATGTGTAAAAGGGGACGCTGTCTGCTGTAATGTGTAAAAAGGGGACTCTGTCAACTGTAATGTGTAAAAAGGGGACACTGTCTGCCGTAATGTGTAAAAAGGGGGACGCTGGCTGCCATAATGTGTAAAAAGGGGGACACTGTCTGCCGTAATGTGTAAAAAGGGACTCTGTCCGCCGTAATGTGTAAAAAGGGGACGCTGTCTGCTGTAATGTGTAAAAAGGGGGACGCTGTCTGCCGTAATGTGTAAAAAGGGGGATGCTGTCTGCCGTAATGTGTAAAAAGGGGGATGCTGTCTGCCGTAATGTGTAAAAAGGGGGATGCTGTCTGCCGTAATGTGTAAAAAGGGGAATCTGTCCACCGTAATGTGTAAAAGGGGCTCTACCTGGTGTAGTGGCGCTACTGTGCGGCGTAGTTTGAATAATGGAGACCTACTATAATATGTAATATAAATTGGTAGAATTTTGTGGCCACACCCCTTCCCCACTAAGCCATGCCCCAATATTTTTTGCGCGGACCTGCTTCGCGCAATGCCCCTACATTACATATGGGGGGGGGCGATGCCCTCTCTTGCACACAGCGGTAAAATGTCTAGTTACGCCACTGTCTGTGTGCAGGGCCGTAACTAGCATGTGTGTGTGTGGGCAGAGTTCACATCCATAGGCTTGCACGGATCTCCTGCAGCTCAGGGGCCCAAGAGGCCATGGTAACCCCCCAGCCCTGCATGTAAAGTATGGGAGGGCGCAAATTTATATTTTACAGGAGGGCGCCGAACACCCTAGCACCTGCCCTGACACTGGTAAGGTATATATGAATAGTCCCACTTTGATTAGTATTGGGATGAAGGAAATATCATGCTCACCCCTTTTTTTGAGGTAGATCGATCCTGTATTAATCACCAGTGTGTGCGCTGATTCCCGTCGATGGCATAGCAGAAAAAAGGTGTTCCAGGCGGTGGTTAGTAATTCCCTCTTACACTACAATATGAAGAAAGGCACAGACCACGTCCGTAGTCACCGTATCTGCTGACGGGGCTTTTCAAGGCACAGCGGCTATCGATGGAGAAATATAGTATGGAACCAGTGAGTAACAAAGGAGATCTGGCTCTGGTTGTGCAGCCAGATGATATCAGCAACGGACCTGCAGCAGCGGCAGCCTCAACGCGTTTCACTGTTGCCTGCAAACACTCATTATTGTATCACTCTCTAGCCCTTTGTAGAACAAACTGCCTTCTTTTACAGACAAATATTTAAAATTTTGCCTCATTAGTCCAGAGCACTTGATGCCATTTTTATGCACCCCAGTTCCTCTGTTTTCATGCATAGTTGAGACGCTTGGCCTTGTTTCCATGTTGAAAGTATGGCTTTGACCACAATTTTTCCATGAGCCCCCTTCTGGACAGACTTCTCTGAACAGTAGATGGGTATACAGTACCTGGGCCCCACTGGTTTCTGCCAGTTCCATGCTGATGGCACTGCTGTACATCTTCCGATTTTGAAGGGAAGTAAGCATGATGTATCTGTCATCTGAAGTTTTCTTGGCTGACCACTGTGTCTATGGTCCTCAACGTTGCCCATTTCTTTGTACTTTAATTCTGAGAAATAAAGGCAGGTACTTATGCATCATGCAACACCATCAGAAGGCATCTGATTTGCTCCAAATGTGTTCTGCAGAAGGGCAACAACCCCAAACACACAGCCAATGTCATTAAGCACTATCTTAAGCATAAAGAAGAACAAGCAGGCAGCCAAAAGACAGCAGCAAGTGGCAAAAAGACATCAAAGAAGGTACTGTAAATGTGGTGGCTGGAGAGACACTTGTGTGGGCTGGGGCCAGAGTCTACCGGGATTCATTCATGTTGTTTGAGATATTATATACTTTTGTAGTGTGCACTATTTTAACAATGTTCTGGAGCTGGGGCTGCAGAGACACTTCTGTGAGGCCATGCCCCTTTTTCAAAAGCTTCCAAATGGGGGGTAGGGGGTGCACCAGACAAAATCTTGGTTAGGGCACAAATTGGTCAGGGTCGACTGTGGCCATGCTGATAGAATAGAGCAGTGGCATCAGAAGGCGAGTGCAGGGGGTGCGGCCCGCACCCAGGTATCACCCACAGAAGGGGTGACACCAAGTGCTGGCTCTTCTGCAGTGACAGGAGCCGAGTGCTGCAGTGTGATAATCCTCTGCCGCACTCAGCTCCTGTCACAGAAAAGGAGCCGGCACTGCACGCTGCCTAGTCCCCGGGGGCAGCCAGCATTTCCAAGGAAGCTGGATACACCCCCCGGAGTGAAGAGACCCGCAAGACCATGCCCTTTAAATTAGGCCATGCCCCCGCCCCCCTTTCATTTGGTCACGGCTCCGGTGGGGTGAGTGTGGGAAGAGGGGGGGGGGGGGTGTAGTAATGCAGAGTACGCACCGGGTGTACCCACACATGGTGATGCCTCTGGAATAGAGTCTACCTGCAGTGTTCCAGGAGTCAGAGGATCATGTGCTGAATTCCTCCCCACAGGTACTCTACCAATCAGCGTGTATTAAGCGCCTTTAATTAGAGCTCAGCACATGCTCCTCTGACTTCTTTTCTGAGCTTCATTGGATTGACCCAACACAGTGAGAGCTGCAGAGACCATTTAATAGTGCACTGCAATGCGCCCAGCCTACCTAACCCCCTATCGGTAATCTCTGATCAAGCTGAGGTTCAACAAAATGTGTTGGATGGATACTGCTCTCCTGTGGATATTTACTAGAGGCATCATAGTCAATGCCGTTTAATAAATTTGGTGGTTTGGCTTTGAAAACAGCACATCATGTGTGACGATTTGCAATCACCAAAGAAAACCACTGCTTAAATGTCAATCAGAACACTATGAAGAGTTATAATTCAAAGGCTATGCACCCACATGAAAACATTATAAATCTGGAAACTCAATTCTTTCTGAGAATTGGGGAAGCCAAATCACACACATTTGTAATGGATTACCTTTTACTTTAATAGTTTAATGTGATACTTTGTTCAGTGTATTGAATGATTTAACATTTCAAGTAAAGTTTTCCAAGCTCATGGGGACAATTAAATCTGTAATATAGTAAGAGGCATCAAACATAAGTGTTAGGCAGGTTTAGGTCAAGATAAAAATAAGCCGTGACCTACTATAATAAAAAAAAAATCATTAGATTTTGTGTGCTTGGGATCAAGGTTCTTTACAATAAGTGCAGATCATTCTTTAAGAATGTGCCTTTCTAATATATATATAAGGTCATTCTTTGTAAAGTATTTCTTAAACATAATCACAATTAAATTACTGTTCAATAAATGTAATGTGAGAAGCAGCCAAAGTAAACAGGAGAATGCAGCCTAAGCTATAACTCAAGTACTCTAAAAGCACTTCAGCCTATATGATATTATCATGCCATAGATATGTGACTCTTATAGACTGTGGTCAAATAGATTATAATATGTAGTGTAAAGACGGACATCAAAACTGTATAGTGATTGTGACCTTGTGGTTAATAGCAATTATACTAACAAACCTTTACAATAACCACAGTATTCTATATTTGGCTACTTTCCATGAGAAATAAATAAAAACATAAAAAAATTTTTTTGACAGAAATAATGATAATTACATTTAACGTTTTAGTTCCACTACTAGTACTTCCCTTCATTTTAATAGTATTATATGTCAAGCTTAATTGATTACTACGGAAAACTGGTTGTACTGTATCATTTGTAGCATTTAGGTTCACAATTTATGGGCTGGTTCCCACAAATAAATCTCCATACCATGAAATATATTTTTTCCTTACATTTTTTTCACTCATATCTAGCCAGGGTACTGAAGTTGATTCCAAAACTTTATTTGGGATCACAGGATTAGAGTGGAGAAATATATAATTGTATATTGGAAACTCCACCTATTATACCTCAGTTGGAAATAATTTTTTAATTGAAGAGGATATTTATTGAGACATGGTGATCCACATTTATACTGCCTCTGATGAAGCTGTGATACACAGGGAAACGTGTTAGCCAGTTTATCTCATGAGCTGGTGGTTGTTTAGTATTACTGGTATCTGCTTTTTTTTTTTGCATGGGATTACACCCTGAACAACACCTATAGCTATTGGGCTATACCATCAATAGAAGGACATTCTGGAAGGACATTTTTCATCTGATTCCATATTCAACCATTTCTACCCTTTGGTGACCACACTGAGCTACAATCATAGCGGGACTGCCCAGAGCTGCGGAGAAATGCACATTTCTTGGCTTCTGTTACCAATACATAGTAGTAAAGGATGTAGTATGGCTGACCGGCGGGCTCCTGACCGCCGGTCAGCTTACCGACGCCGGGATCCCGGCAGCATACCGACGCCGGGATCCCGGTGGGGAGGGGCGAGTGCAGCAAGCCCCTTGCGGGCTCGCTGCGCTCGCCACGCTGCGGGCTCGGTGGCGACCTGCGGTCGCCACGGGTTCTATTCCCACTCTATGGGTGTCATGGACACCCACGAGTGGAAATAGTCCCTGTTGGTCGGCATGCTAACCATCGGGATACTGAGCCGGCGGGATGGTGGAGGAGGTCATGTGACTGTCGGTCAGCAGACCGCCGGTCACATGAATACCACCCATAGTAAACTATGGGAGAAGATATATTATTTTAATATCAAAGCCTGGACTTAAACTGGACAAAAAACTGAAAGAAAACATCTAACAACACAAATAACAACAGATGAACTGCTTACCAATATCAATTGTATGTGCAAATTTATCACCCTGCAACTTTCACACTGTGAACACTATGCAACCCATTTGCAGAAAGGAACATATGTAAGATCAAGTTTCCATACATAATCAGGATCACAAAGATCTTCATTGACACAATTGTGAGTTCACCTTCTTATCACACCTTACAAATCCTGTCTGTGTAACCTGGACAATGGGGGTCATTCTGACCTGTTCGCTCGCTGCTTTTTATCGCAGCCGAGCAAACGGGTACCCACTGGGCATGCGCCAGGGCGCCGTAGTGCGCCGGTGCATGCCAGATGGCCGAAGGCCGTAGCTGGGCTGCGATCGCCTCTGCCTGATTGACAGGCAGAGACAGTCGCTGGGTGGGAGGGGGTGGAGCAGCGGCGTTTGGCTGCCGTTTAATGGGCGCGGTCTGGCCAACGCAGGCGTGGCCGGACCGTGCGGGAAGCGGCCTGCAGTGGCTGCGTGATGTCATTGCCGGCCCCCCCGCAGAAGTGCAAAGGCATCGCTGTGCGCTGTCTTTGCACTTCTGCGGGGGGGCCGGCACTGACATGCGGGATGGACTAGCCCTGTGCTGGGTTTCCCCCCGCATGTCAGTGTGAATGATCATAGCTGTGCTAAATTTAGCACAGCTACGATCATCTCGGAATGAGGGCCAATAACACTGTATTTCCATGTTTTTGACACATTTACATTTTTTATTTATCCTTCAGTTACTTGTATGTTTACTTGCAGTATTCACAAACATCTTCATGCACATGCTGAACCTACTGTATATCATTTTGTCTTTACACACTTGTAAATCCAGTCTGAATTACCTTTGCTTTTTGCCTACCCTCACATGTCCTCTCATTTCTAACACCTCCTTCATCTTCAAGTTCTGCAACTACATAAACTTTCTGCTTTAACCAAATTACTGCCTCTGAACACTTCCAACACTATCCTTTCACCTGCATTTCTGTAATCCTACTGCTCTGTTCATCTTACAACCACCACTCTTATTTCCAAATTTATCATACTGTTTACCTCATCCACACTACAGCATGTCTATCTAGCCTGTAACTATCACCCCCCAATACTCCTTGTCTACCCTATCCTTTTCTCTGCCCCCTGTTCCCACCTCTATCCTTCTCCCCTAGTCTCCTACATTTCCTCCTCTCTCCCCTCCTTTATCTCCCATCCACCCAACTGCCTCACTTCCACTCCTCCCCTGACAACCCACTGTCATTCACCTCTACCCTACCTTGGACCCAATTGTCCACCACTCTGCCCTGCCCACTCCCTACTACTCTTCCTACCTCACCTCATATCCCTCTACACCACACTTTACTCCCTTCTTGCTCAACTACTGCAGTGTCCCTTCCTAGCTCAGGAGCCAGCACCCTCACTACACCCTCTGTATCCCTGCCTTCTAAATGCATCTTACCTCATTGCTACTGTAACCCTGATAATCTCATTCACATCACTCCCTCTCTCCTGTGCCCTCTGGAATGCCAGATCTGTCTGTAATAAACTGATCCCCAGCCATGACCTTTTCATCTCAAATTCCTTGCATCTTCTAGCCATCACTGAAACTTGGATTATCCCCTCTGACAAAGTTTCTCCCGCTGCTCTCTCTGCTGGGGGTCTCATGTTCTTACACCCCCCCCCCCAGATCTAGGGGTTGCCACGGTTGTGGTGTTGGGATCCTACTACCCTCTAGTTACTCATACCAACTCATAACATCAGAACCATCTCTTACATTCTCTACATTTGAGGTCCATGCTACACGCCTCTTCTAACCTGTTCATCTTCGAGTAGCTGCCATTTACCATCCCCCTGGCATGCCCTCCAAATTCCTTGAAAACTTTGCTTCCTGGCTTCCTCATTTCCTCTCTTCTGACATTCCCTCCATTATCCTAGGTGATTTCAACATCCCTATCGATAACCCCACAAAATCACCTGCCTCTAAACTCCTTAACCTCATCTCTTCTCTTGGTCTCTCCCAGTGGACCTCCTCCCCCTCCCATGTGAGTGGGAGCTCACTGGATATGGTCTTCACTCACCGCTGTGATCTTTCTGATTTCTCCAACTCCCTGTTCCCTCTCTCTGTCCATCACCTGCTCACTTTTAACCTATCTCTATCTGATTCCCCATCTCTACAACCTAAGACTACCATCACAAAGCGTAACATTGAAGCTATTGACACCACTTCTCTATCCTCCCTTTTTGACTCACTCCTCTATCCTATTCACTCTCTTTCCTGCACAGAACAAGCTACTTCCCTTTACAATGCATCCCTTACCTCTGCTTTTGACTCTGTCGCCCCACCAACCAATAATCACCCTCGCAGATCGACACCTCAACCCTGGCACACCAAATGCATCAGATATCTGCAAAAATGCTCACGTACCGCTGAGTGACAGTGGAGGAAATCATGCTCTAAGGCCGACTTTCTCCACTACAAATTTATGCTCTCATCCTACTTTCCTGCCCTTACCCTCTCTAAACAATCTTACTTCAAAACCTCCCAATCCTCAAACCCCCAGCGCTTCTTTGCCACTGTCAACACGCTCCTCTGCCCACCCCCACCTCAACTCCCCTCTTCACTTTCTGCTCTTGACTTTGCCACCTACTTCACATCCAAAATTGACTCTATTCATCAGGGTATAACATCCCACCAGAACCTGAGCAACCCCCCTCCTCCATGTCCTGACCCCCCCTCTCCTTCCCTCGTACCAACTCTGACATCTTTCTACCCTGTATCTGGAGAGGAAGTCATGGTCCTCATCCGGCGCTCACCCCCTCCACCTCCCCACTTGACCCTATTCCTTCATGCCTTCTCCGCTTCCTCTCTTCTTCTGCCTGTTCTCATCTTGACCATCTACTCAATCTCTCACTCTCATCAGGAACTGTCCCTTCTGCCTTCAAGCATGCAGTTGTCTCCCCTATTCTTAAAAAAACCTACCCCTGATCCAACCAATCTCTCCAACTACCGACCCATCTCTCTCCTACCTTTTGCCTCCAAACTCTTTGGGGGAAATTTACTAAGCTCCCGATTTTGACCGAGATGCCGTTTTTTCATCAAAGTGTCATCTCGGTAATTTACTAAACACTAATCACGGCAGAGATGAGGGCATTCGTAATTTTTTGCAAGTCCAAGTAAAAAATTACGAATGAATACACCATCGGTCAAAACGCGGCTGTTTAAGTATGAATCTCGGTCATTTACTAAGAAGTGCAAAGCAAAAAACAAACAAACACTGCCGTGAAAAATTACAACTCGTAAAAAAGTGCTAAAAAAAAACAGACCTACTTTTTTTTCCCGTGATTGGATAGGCATGCAGGGATCCATGAGATCCGTGCATGTATATCAGTGGGAAGGGGTGGGAAAGTTGTTATTTTATTAAAAAAAATTGCGTGGGGTCCCCCCTCCTAAGCATAACCAGCCTCGGGCTCTTTGAGCCGATCCTGGTTGCAGAAATATGGGGAAAAAAATGACAGGGGTTCCCCCATATTTAAGCAACCAGCATCGGGCTCTGCGCCTGGTCCTGGTCCCAAAAATACGGGGGACAAAAAGAGTAGGGGTCCCCCGTATTTTTAAAACCAGCACCGGGCTCCACTAGCTGGACAGATAATGCCACAGCCGGGGGTCACTTTTATATAGTGCCCTGCGGCCGTGGCATCAAAAATCCAACTAGTCACTCCTGGCCGGGGTACCCTGGGGGAGTGGGGACCCCTTCAATCAAGGGGTCCCCCCCCCCCAGCCACCCAAGGGCCAGGGGTGAAGCCCGAGGCTGTCCCCCCCCATCCAATGGGCTGCGGATGGGGAGGCTGATAGCCTTTGTTGTAAAAGAAAAGATATTGTTTTTAGTAGCAGTACTACAAGGCCCAGCAAGCCTCCCCCGCATGCTGGTACTTGGAGAACCACAAGTACCAGCATGCGACGGAAAAACGGGCCCGCTGGTACCTGTAGTACTACTACTAAAAAAATACCCAAAAAAAGACAAGACACACACACCGTGAAAGTATAATTTTATTACATACATACACACATACATACATACTTACCTTAAGTTCCCACGCAGGTCGGTCCTCTTCTCCAGTAGAATCCAAGGGGTACCTGTTGAAGAAATTATACTCACGAGATCCAGGGGTCCAGGCTCCTCGGGAAATCCAGGGGTAATCCACGTACTTGCATAAAATAAGAAAACGGAAAGCCGAGCCACGAACTGAAAGGGGACCCATGTTTTCACATGGGACTCCTTTCCACGAATGCCAGAAACCCACTCTGACTGATGTCTAAGTGGGTTTCTTCAGCCAATCAGGGAGTGCCACGTTGTAGCACTCTCCTGATCGGCTGTGTGCTCCTGTACTGAGTGGCAGGCGGCACACGGCAGTGTTACAATGTAGCGCCTATGCGCTACATTGTAACCAATGCTGGGAACTTTCTGCTCAGCGGTGACGTCACTTTAGGTCAACCGCAGGGCAGAAAGTTCCCATCATTGGTTACAATGTAGCGCATAGGCGCTACATTGTAACACTGCCGTGTGCTGCCTGTCAGTGAGGACAGGAGCACACAGCCGATCAGGAGAGTGCTACAACGTGGCACTCCCTGATTGGCTGAAGAAACCCACTTAGACATCAGTCAGAGTGGGTTTCTGGCATTCGTGGAAAGGAGTCCCATGTGAAAACATGGGGCCCCTTTCAGTTCGTGGCTCGGCTTTCCGTTTTCTTATTTTATGCAAGTACGTGGATTACCCCTGGATTTCCAGAGGAGCCTGGACCCCTGGATCTCGTGAGTATAATTTCTTCAACAGGTACCCCTTGGATTCTACTGGAGAAGAGGACCGACCTGCGTGGGAACTTAAGGTAAGTATGTATGTATGTGTGTATGTATGTAATAAAATTATACTTTCACGGTGTGTGTGTCTTGTCTTTTTTTGGGTATTTTTTTAGTAGTAGTACTACAGGTACCAGCGGGCCCGTTTTTCCGTCGCATGCTGGTACTTGTGGTTCTCCAAGTACCAGCATGCGGGGGAGGCTTGCTGGGCCTTGTAGTACTGCTACTAAAAACAATATCTTTTCTTTTACAACAAAGGCTATCAGCCTCCCCATCCGCAGCCCATTGGATGGGGGGGGACAGCCTCGGGCTTCACCCCTGGCCCTTGGGTGGCTGGGGGGGGGGACCCCTTGATTGAAGGGGTCCCCACTCCCCCAGGGTACCCCGGCCAGGAGTGACTAGTTGGATTTTTGATGCCACGGCCGCAGGGCACTATATAAAAGTGACCCCCGGCTGTGGCATTATCTGTCCAGCTAGTGGAGCCCGGTGCTGGTTTTAAAAATACGGGGGACCCCTACTCTTTTTGTCCCCCGTATTTTTGGGACCAGGACCAGGCGCAGAGCCCGATGCTGGTTGCTTAAATATGGGGGAACCCCTGTCATTTTTTTCCACATATTTTTGCAACCAGGATCGGCTCAAAGAGCCCGAGGCTGGTTATGCTTAGGAGGGGGGACCCCACGCATTTTTTTTTATTATTTTACAGTGTTTAATTAAAAAAAAATAAAAATAAACCCCAGCACGGATCACACAGATCCGGCCGAGATTGATTGTAAAAAAAGTCGGCAGTGTTTTGCTAATCACTGCCGTAAAAATAGAAAAAAAATCACGAATGACATCGACATCGGAACAAAAGAAAAACCCGAATACGACAGCTTAGTAAATTAGTCGTAATCAATTCAAAAAGTTGCAGTTTTACACTTTCGATGTCATTCGTGATTGAACTTTGACCTGAATCTGGAAAATACGAATCTTAGTAAATTTACCCCTTTGAGTGTATTGTCTACAACCACCTCACTGTCTTTCTTTCTTCCCACTCACTGCTTGACCCTTTCCAGTCTGGTTTCCGTTCTCTGCACTCCCCTGAAACTGCCCTCATGTAAGTCTGCAATGACCTCCTTGCTGCTAAATCCAGGGGCCACTACTATCTGCTTATTCTCCTTGACCTCTCTGCTGCTTTTGACACTGTAGACTACCATCTCCTCCTGCAAATCCTTTACTCCATTGGTTTGCATGATACTGCTCTTTCCTGGCTGTCCTCCTACCTTTTTGACTGTTCCTTCTCTGTCTCCTCTCATGACTCCCCCTCCCCCCCTTCCTCTACCAGTAGGTGTCCCCCAAGGTTCTGTTCTTGGGCCTCTCCTTTTCTCTCTCTACACATCCTCATTAGGTGAGCTCATTAGCTCTTTTGACTTACAATATCATCTCTACGCTGATGATACTCAAATCTACCTTTCCTCCCCTGATCTCTCCCCTGCTTTCCTTACTCGTATCTCCAACTGTCTCACTGCTATCTCCTCCTGGATGTACCAATGCTTTCTTAAACTTAACATATCTAAGACTGAGCTGGTCATCTTCCCTCCCTCCCGCATAACCTCATCTCCCACAATTTCATTATCCATTGATGGCACAACTATCTCCTCTAGCCCCAAGTGCAATGTCTTGGGGTAATCCTTGATTCCTCCGTCTCCTTCAAACCACACATTCAGTACCTCTCAAAAACCTGCCGTATCCATCTCAAAAACATCTCCAGGATCAGACCCTTTCTCACCCAGGATGCTACTAAGACCCTCATCCACTCACCGGCCATCTCCAGATTGGACTACTGTAATCTCCTCTCTGGCCTCCCTCAAAAATGCCTCTTTCCACTCCAATCTATCCTCAATGCTGCTACCCGTCTCATCTTCCTCACCAAACATACTACATTCACATCCCCTACTTGCAGGACCTTCACTGGCTACTTTTCCCATTCAGAATCCAATTCAAGCTTCTCACACTCACCTGCAAAGCCCTCACCCACTCTTCTCCCTCTTACATCTCTGACCTTATCTCTCTTTACATTCCCACCCATCCTCTTCACTCTGCTAATGCACGCTGTCTCTCCTGCCAACTGATTACCTCCTCCTACTCCTACCTACAAGTACCTGTCCTATATTGTCTTGAACTGTAAGTGCTGTTTTTTGTTTGCTCATTTGATTATGTACTGTATAATGGGCGCTGCGGATCTCTTGTGGTGCCATATAAATAAAGGATAATGGGGGTCATTCCGAGTTGTTCGCAATTTTTTACGTATGCAAATGGCATACACGCAATAGTTAACACATCGCACGAATGCAAACAAATGCCCACTACGCACTACTGCAAATTACCACATACCAATGCACAAAGTAGGCGTGCGTTATGTAGCATCGCATGGTAGCGATCCATTCGCATGGCTACAATATGCATATCAACACACTCTCGTCGTATATGTGCAATGACTTCGCAGGAGTACGCAAGCTTTGTAACTTTGCAAATATTCGCACAGTACTGTTTTTTTTGTAACCCTACATACTTTAGCATAACTCTTCCTCAATTAAGATACCAATTAGTGTAATGATTTCTAATGTTATTGGACAATTAAGTCTTCAAAGAATTCAAACAGAACACTTTGTCTGCATAATTGACCATTAACAATCGTATTTGTGTGATGTATGAAAGTGTTCATTTTTTTAAACATTTTTTATAGATAAACAAAATGTGTATTATCCATGCCTGTCCTAATGTTCATTACCTGGCTTTTGTGTTGAGGTGTAGTGTGTGTTAAAATGTGTTTAGGGACATAACAAAGCAATCAGCTCCTAACTGTCAGAAAACACTCTTTGGTGTTTAAGTGTAATTTCTTAGTATTATTAAGTAGTCGTTTTTAACTCTTTAAGGTCCCCAATTTTCTTTGCCAAATCCACTGTACCTTTGTTCCACTAAAAAACACAACACACACTGAAATGTGAATAAACAATGTTTTTTTATTTTTTTGGTAAACTGTATGTTTTTTGTTTTTTTTTATAACAGATTGTGTGTTTTAATATAGAATTAGAAAAATTTTCTAAAAAATTTAATTTCGCACACCATGGCCACGCAGTGCGCCTCCAGCCTCTGCAGGCTTTGTCCAATCAGGGAATGGGGAGCTCCAACTGCATCATCTGAAATGAATGTCAAACATACTACATTACTTACTTACTTACATTACACATTATAGAAGCAAGGCACAAAACACACTTTAATGGCACAGTAACTACATCAGGGATGTGTTATTTTGAGACTTGCATCTGTTGATGAGCTACACATGCAAGCATGGCCGGCAATGAAGTCAGTAAAAAACCATGTCAAAAGTGGTGCAGGCCATGGTGGGATGTGTAGTTCTGCCACATCTGGAGTGTCCCGGAATTACCATTTTGGGTGTTGGCCCAGCCTCAGCACACCGAGTCTCTACATCTTCAGATGGACTACATATCCTAGCATGCCCACACTCAATGAAAGCATGCCTTACTACATAAGCTGAGACAGGTCTTGTTGGTATGTGTTTACAAACCGCATTTGCAGGGTCACACTTTAAGAACACATGTACCCAGACTTGGACTGTCACACAGGGGTACAGGGGAAAGTACCAGTGGGCCTAACTTCCTGTAAGGATCAGGTTCCAGACTGTGCACAGGAATTTTGCATTATACATATGTTACCTTATCCTGGACTATGGTGTTTTGACAACAGTGCATTGCTGTTATCAATCTGTTCTGAATCTGGTACATTATCATGCATGAAGCCACAGAACTAACTGTATATATTTATGAAGGGGTTCAAAAATTACACATTCTAATGGTTAGTCAAGCCAATGAGCTGGCAGGCAACACAGGCACTGCAGACTAGCTACAGCCCTAACATTATCTCCGTCCACTGCATTTCCCCGGTGGTCCCGACAGGCCCCAGTCCAACACTGCATGTAGTTGATTTTAAATGTAAACTAGGTTACAAATATATTTATGTGTTCAAAATTACTTACTATCTCCCGACGGATGAGCATCACCCTCCACCTACTCGGGTGCCTCAGCTGCCCACTCAGATGTGGGGGAAGGAGGTTGGATGGGGGAAGGAGGATGGATGGGAGAAGGAGGATGGATGGGTGAGGGGGGTTGAGAGGGGGGGGGGGCAGATTGAGAGGGTGAGGGGGATTGAGAGGGGTAGTCAGATTGAGAGGGTGAGGGGGATTCAGAAAGAGAGGGTGAGTGGTGTTGAGAGGGGGGTTCAGAAAGAGAAGATGAGTGGTGTTGAGAGGGGGGTTCAGAAAGAGAGGTGAGTGGTGTTGAGAGGGGGGTTCAGAAAGAGAGAGTGAGTGGTGTTGAGAGGGGGGTTCAGAAAGAGAGGTGAGTGGTGTTGAGAGGGGGGTTCAGAAAGAGAGGGTGAGTGGGGTTGAGAGGGAGGTTCAAAAAGAGAGGGGTAGGGGGGTTGAGAGGGGTTCAGAAAGAGGGGGAGGGGGTTTGAGAAGGGGGTTCAGAAAGAGAGGGGGAGGGGGGTTGAGAGGGGTAGGCTGAGGAGGAGGAGGAAGAGGATGCTGTTTGTTGTGGGGTGGTGAGAGGGGGGTTCAGAAAGAGAGGTGAGTGGTGTTGAGAGGGGGGTTCAGAAAGAGAGGGTGAGTGGGGTTGAGAGGGGGGTTCAAAAAGAGAGGGGTAGGGGGGTTGAGAGGGGGGTTCAGAAAGAGAGGTGAGTGGTGTTAAGAGGGGGGTTCAGAAAGAGAAGATGAGTGGTGTTTAGAGGGGGGTTCAGAAAGAGAGGTGAGTGGTGTTGAGAGGGGGGTTCAGAAAGAGAGGGTGAGTGGGGTTGAGAGGGGGGTTCAAAAAGAGAGGGGTAGGGGGGTTGAGAGTGGGGTTCAGAAAGAGGGGGAGGGGGTTTGAGAGGGGGGTTCAGAAAGAGAGGGGGAGGGGGGTTGAGAGGGGTAGGCTGAGGAGGAGGAGGAAGAAGAGGATGCTGTTTGTTGTGGGGTGGTTTGTTGAGGGGGAGGTCATTTGTGAGGGGGGAGGAGGAGGAAGAGGATGGCTGTAGGTCCTCCTGTGACTGAGGGGGTACGGCTGTATCTTCCCCCGCTGCCCTTGCCGTTGTGCTTGCCCTAAAAACACAGTAAAAAAAAAATTCAGTTATGGTCATTTCCCAGAAAAAAAAACCATACTGTAATTGATATTTTTTTACAGTTTGACCATACATTTTGTAAAACATGTTTTTTTGTCAAAAATATTATCTGGTTAGTTTTTGGCACCAACAAATTATTCTTATTGGGCAGAAATGTAAAAGCACAGCCACACTGGAATGTACTGTGGCACAGGAGTACACGGGAGTTGTGTGGCAAACCACTGTGCCTAGCCCAACTAGCTGGCCCTATAGGTTTCTGCCTCCTGCTTGCCCACATTCACTCTCCATCACACATATGTTATGCCACACTACGCAGGACTAGTTACATAGTATTTTTACCCATAGTGATAATCCTGCTTCCTGTAATTTCATTATGTATTAATGGAGGAACACACTGCATGCACTCTGCACGTTTATCTAAACCCAAAGTGCTGTATGTGTAATTCTCTCGTTTTACCTTTCCAATTTCCGTAGAGATGTAGGGTTAAATCCGACACTGCGAACCTGGGAAATGTTCTTTTAGGAATTATCAAAGTTCACAAGACCCTTTGTTGGGTGTTGATCAGTTACAATATGAATACTCTTAGCTATAAAACTATCACCACAGAATTTGAAAATACACGGGATGAATAAATATAGTTTATTTCTCAGCCACTGACGAACTCAGCAAGACTTCGGCTGTAGGAATAAAATCTTATGTTAGAAGTAACAATAAAATACCCACAACACAACAATTAGAATTATACAATTACTTTTAGGTAATATGCTTGACACAAACTAATATTTAGTAACGACCTGTCAGTACTTCATACTGTTCACTTTTAGCATAGCTACCAGTACATTTAAGTCTATTAATACTTCTAATTACTTATATTATTGCCTATACTGCGCAGGATTAGTGTCCATTTTGTTGGTGCACATGAAGTCTCTCTTTTATGGCCATATCCAGGCTCTTGCCTTATCCTGTGACATTAGTGTTGTCGGGCTACTCTTTATAATCCTTTTTAATCAATGTGAGGTAACAAGTTCTAGGCCTTTCCAATATTGGTCAATGCAAATATCGCAGCTTCTGCTATGCAAAATGTAGTCTGAACTACCAACAGATGTCTGTCTTCATTTATCGGTAATTAACTTTATTAATCTGTATTGCAGCAATGTTTCTTTAGTATGACGAGGAGACTAATGGTAACTATTTTCCATTTAGATTAGTATAACTCAGAGAGGACAGTTTCTGCAATCAAGATGTCCAATTAATAAATGGTAAGATCACTATACATTGTGTCTATCTGTTAACTGAGGTAATCTTTGGACCAATTCACATGCTGGTACACTGCTGACTAACGTTTCTGCAATGACAGAGTTAGATATTGTTCTCCTTTAGCTCCGCTAGTATTTTACTAATTAGCCTTGTTAGAAGCCATTTTGGAGATAGGGTGACTGCAATATCATCATAGATCTTCTTTCAAACTATAATGGATTTTAGTCTATAATGTGGTGCAGCTGTGAATCCTCTTCATCGGGAGGACCTTGTCCTGTCACTCCCAATTGGTCCACCCCTCACCTTATATGGGGTAGCCGGAGCCGCCTATCTCCCCTCCCTCCGTTGTCACTCACGGTTTCACTGTCCGTCTCTGTCGGCTCTGATTAGTTGGCTAGGGCACGGCCGCCCACTGGAGGGCGTTGCGGGGCCAGTGATTCGCTACACGCGACGGCAACACTCCGCTCCTCTCAGCCAGACACACCAGAGCTCCGATCGCGGTGAACGTCCCGGAGGTTACCGGCAACAGATCTCGGGTAAGTCTCGTTATTTTCTATTTTTCTAGCGGCCGGAGTCCTCTCTTTCCGTCAGTGATGCCGCTCAAGCTGAACTGCGTCCTCCTCTGTGCCTCTTTCCTCCGCAAACCACCAACGGTTCTCTCCTTAGCCCCTTTTATCTCCTCCGTCCTAAGCCCCGGATCCTTCCCGCTCTCTGCCCTCTTCACGAGCCAACTCAAATCCTCCTCGTGCCACTCTCATTAGACTCCAAGGGTCTCGAACTTTCTTGAGCCATTCACTGTCCTGTCCAGGCCACCTATCCTCTATGAGGGTGATACACTTTTATATAAGACTTTATCCTCCATGAGGGTATCTATAATTCATTAACCTTTTACCACTAAATGGTAGTTTTAATAAAATAAACCTTATAACTTTATCTTAATCACTATCATATCTATGTAACCACATACAGTATGACATTACTGGTACAGGGTATCACATATGTCTCTAGCCTACAGCCTGTGTGCTGACTGTCCACACCCCTACACATTACCCCCTAACCACTCTGGTCCCCAGAGTGTCCTGCTAGCCCTAATCACACACAGTCTCTAAACATACAGTAAAAGTCTGATATGTAATGTTTGCCAATTTATTGTAACTTGTAATGCTACTAATCTCACTCATGCAAACATACCTTTAACTGCGTTTTACCTACGTTGTCAGATTCAGGCTGACGGCGGCGGAGGTCGGACCACCGGCGCTTTAACTGTACTATGGTCCGCCTCGTGCGGACCCTCACCCGCAGTATTCTGCGGACCTCCACGTAGGCCTACTCGGTGGTCCATCACTGCTGTAAGCACCCGCAGCTCCTGTGTGGAAAAAGCGGCTGCTCGCATGGTGCCAATGGCGTTTTCCTTACATGGGCATATATTTATAGTGTGTGCTAACAGTTGATTGGTCTAAATGTGAAGGTGTCATCTTTATTGATTGACTTTAATAATCTGTGTACAGTCTCATAATTTTGACATTCTTTTATTTGTTCACTTACGTTCGCATAAGCGAATATTCGCAGCTTTCACAGCAACAATTCACAGATCTATACAGACACATTAAAGCCTTGTTTGAAATTTTTAAAACAGTTCTAATTTAAAAAATAAAATGATATATATATATATATATAAACCTGACGACAGTGCGGTTGCACTGAAACGTTGCTACACATTGCGGACTCCTCGCTGATTTAATTGTGCTGAGTGCCGCACGTCTTCCCATTATATATATATATATATATATATATATACACACACACACACACACACACACACACACACACACACACACACACACACACACACAGAGATAGAGAAAGAGATAAAGAGAGAGACAGAGAGAGTCAGAGAGAGTGAGACAGTTAACTCACCACATTTGGAGTGACCAATCAGCTAAACAAAGTCAGATTGTAGAATTTTTGAGGTCAGATCGGTTAGGGTGTTTGTTTGTAATCATAGCATATAAAATGGTGGTGAACAAAACACAAGTAGAAAAGGGATATTCAAAGAAATGTAAATTACAAACACTCACAAAGCAATACAAATATAGTGAAGTTATCAGAAATCAGATAAGCAAGCCTAATGAAACACTAATTTCAAGATTTTTTTTATCCAAAAAAAGGATGTTCAAGCAACAATTACAGACGACTCATCTTCACAGTCACTTATGAAACTACTCAAAACACATACACAACACACTTTAAGAAAATGCATTTTACTCAAATGATTGACATATTTAATTAGCAATTGGGTCACCTCTAAGCTATATTTACATCTGGTACACGTAACCACATTTTACACAATATTAACTGAATGTTCTCTATACTGTTAGCATACCATAAACATACCTGAAATACTGCTGTACGATTCTTGCCCTAACGGCATGCCCACGCTGGGCCTCCGTGCCTCCACAGAATGTCCGCCCAACCCCTGGCTCCTCATCCTTTCTGGCCAATTCCTCGGATTGAGGAAGCTCCAGGCGACTCCTCACAGCAATATTGTGCAGAATGGCACACAGGACCACAATTTTACTCACCATTTCCGGCGAATACATGAGGTCAACACCAGTGTGGTGGAGCACACGTGTCATGGCTGTTTTTGTGAACCCAGTGTTAGCGAAGTCTGTGCGGGCAACTGGAGGACTATGTGAATATTAGGCTGGTTTGTAAGAATCAGTGAGAAGAAGGAGCAATCCCTGACCGGGGATCGAACCCGGGCCTCGGCAGAGGAAGCCGTATCCTGACCACTGGATCACCAGGGACTTTGATAGCAGGATGATGAATGTATAGGTGAGATTGAACTGGATATAGTGTCACAGGAGTAGGTGCTTATGTACTCGAGGTTACTGGCGAGATAGTAAGATGGACTGGTTACTGGTGAGACCGAGAACCGGGCTGGTTACCGGTGAGACTGGAACACAACTGTAATCCGGGCTGGTACCGGATATAACTGGAAACGCAACTGAAAGTAGAATGATGACTGTGGCTGTGACTTTAGGACGAGGCTGAATAACACTGTGGCTGTGACTTTAAGATGAAACTATAGAATACTGCAGCTGTGGCTTTAAGTTGAGACTGTGGAATACTACGACTGTGACTTTAAGATGAAACTGTAGAAATACTGCAGCTGTGGCTTTAAGTTGAGACTGTGGAATACTGCGACTGTGACTTTAAGATGAAACTGTAGAAAGACTGGATATCATTGGTAACACAACTGTAACCCAGTCTGGGTAGCAAAGGAACAGAGTTCTACAGGAAATGAAGTACAAGTGTTACCTTTAGGGAGCTCAGCTTCTAAGCTCACACAGAGCTGTGTGTGACACGAGGAACTGGCAGAGTTTCCAACTCAAGTCTCCTGACTTATACTTCCTGGTCCTTGGTGATTGGTGAGCAGTGTCAGGTGATTCAGAGAGTCTCAGGCTGGCACAGGATTGGACAGCTCTGGGTCAGGTGAACAGTCACTGTCATGTGAGTACTCTCGACTAGGCTGTAATGTGGAGTGAGGCCTAGCAGGCCAAAAGAACACTGAAGCCTGAACTTCTGCAAACCAACAGAGGATGCTGGCTTTTAGGCCTAAACTTCAGATTGCTGAATTCAGACTCACACTGAAGATTAATCACCACAGGTGGGGCTCGTTAACTCTTACCTTCCAGGCAGAGAACTCAGGACTTAGGAAACTCATGGTATTGGCAAGTTGTTTTTTCCCAGTGAGCAGAAAGATGCAGGATCCCGGACAGCGATGGCCGAGGTAAGTCACCAAATATGAGAACTACAGTGAGGATCATGACAGTACCCCCCTCTTCAAGGGTGGACTCTGGACACCCATCTTAAATCTTAGAGGAACTTGAGAAATTTATACAGGAGAACTTAGAACCTTCGTCGATGCCTCTTCTTCTTATGGGAACATTTGGTTTTGACCAGGGAGAGTGGAATCTCCTGTAAAGAAAAAACTTCCTTAGAAAACATAGGACCTCCCTGGAAAGGAGTAGCATCATGAACTGGATCAAATTCAGAGTCTGAGTCCAAGTCTAATGGAAGATACGAATCTCCCTTAGATACACAGTTTGCAGATGACAAATAAATGCACTGGAGTTTTAAATTCTTTGGGCTAGGAGAGACTCCTACATGACCAATTTTAAGGGTCGGATTCTTACAGGAGATACTTAGGTTATCCCTGGAAGAACGGCACAAACTTCCTTCTGCATTCCCTTTAGAGCATGATTTTTTTACAGAGTCAGATTCCAAAGGTTTAGGACTAAATTCTTTAACCACAGCATTACTAAAAGTCTGTAAATCATGGAACACAGGATCATTACCCTCAAAAAGCGTGTTGGCCCACTCCAAAGCTCTTCCTCTGAATGCCAGGAACAGATATCGAGTAATATTGGAAGGAGTTACCGCACCCAAAGGATTCAACTCCATCAAAGAGAGAAATCGATCAGAGTGGCATATTGCAATAAATCTCCATCAAAGTAAATAGGTGCTAAGGCAGTGGACGAAAGCTTAGAGTCTGAAACTGATGACGCACTCTCAGTAGTTGGATTGGAGACAGTTTGAGGAACATCAGACTGATGAAGAAATATCCTTTCTGAAGTTGTCTGGCTTAAATCCTCAACTGGGAAATCACTTGAAATGTCCTCCTGGATGGAGACACAAGTACTTCTCCCTGAAGCTGCGACACTTGCGTCTGCGACTGAGGTAAATGACTCTGGGTACTGGACTGAGGAAGCAACATCAGTATCCTTCTCAGCAATATTAGTCTGAAGTCCTTTCTCCAAATCAGCAGATGGAACAATAGGTTGCTCAGACAAGCTTAGGGACAAAGCTGAGAAAACTGTACTCAGATCGGTATCCAGCTCTGTTGCACGTTCTGACTTTAAGTGAGTAGCCTTGGGATTTTTCTTGACTTTAGCGGCTACAGCAGAATTATTCTGACATTGATGAGAAGAGGTATTAGATTTCCCTGCAGAATCTGTGGACTCAATGCTGGAAGACGAGGAAACAGAATCAGAGACAGACTGAAGTCTAATTTTAGAACTAGATGGTGGAAGTCCTTTACTGGGACTAACTGACAAAAGTTCTTTACTCAGACCAATGCTTGAAATCAGTTTGAGTCCAGATGAGCTTGAACTGACTGAAACTGGAGAAATCTTGGGCTGGATGAGTAGGACTGGATTGGATCCGAGGATACTTGAATTGGCTGGAACCAAAGGAGACTGACCAGGTTGGTCCTGGAGTATTGCTGGACCGGCTGGAACTGGGACGGGCTGACCAGGCTGAGCCTGGAGTATTGCTGGACCGGCTGAAACTGGGACAGACTGACCAGGTTGGTCCTGGAGTATTGCTGGACCGGCTGGAACTGGGACGGGCTGACCAGGCTGAGCCTGGAGTATTGCTGGATCGGCTGGAACCGGGACAGACTGACCAGGCTGGACTTGGGGTATTGCTGGACTGGCTGGAACCGGAGAAGACTAAACCAGACATATGGACGGGACCAGATTGAGTCCGGAGGAACTTGATCTGGCTGGGATCAGTGGAGACTTTGGACCTACGGATGGAACCGGATTGGGTCCAGAGATATTTGAATCGGCTGGAACCGAAGGAGTCTTTGGACCTATGGATGGAACCAGATTGGGTCCAGAGATGTTTGAATCGGTTGGAACAGAAGGAGTCTTTGGACCTACGGATGGAACTGGATTGGGTCCAGAGATATTGAAATCGGCTGGAACCGAAGGAATCTTCAGACAGACGGATGGAACCGGATTGAGTCTGGAGACAGTTGCATCAGCTGGAACTGAAGGAGTCAGAATCCGGTCAGAACCGGAATGAGTGGTATCCGAGTGTTCAGTTATACCATCCTGGACCTGGTCCATGCTGGATGACAACAGGGTGGTGCTCTCTGAAGATGGCAAACAGGAGTTCATAACTGCATCTGTAGCACAAAAATTTCCATCTGGGAACTTGGCTCTGGATACGTCCCTTGGGGCTGAAACTGTGGTAACCCCTCCTGGGGTTGACGAATCAGACACCTCTCTCAGGGTTGTTATTTCCAGCACCCCTCCTGGGGTTGACAGATCAGATACTCCTTTTTGAGTAGAAGACTCATATGCCCCTACAAGAGCTTGAACATTGGATAACCCTCCTTGGGCTGTACACTCGGAACTCCCTCCTGGGGATGGAAACTTGGACCCCCCTCCTGGGGCTGGATACCCAGAACCCCCCCTGGAGCTGGACGCTTGGAACCCCCTCCTGGGGCTGAAGACATGGACACCCCTCCTTGGGCTGAAGACACGGACGCCCCTCCTTGGGCTGAAGACACGGACGCCCCTCCTTGGGCTGAAGACACGGACGCCCCTCCTTGGGCTGAAGACACGGACGCCCCTCCTTGGGCTGTAGACACGGACGCCCCTCCTTGGGCTGTAGACACGGATGCCCCTCCTTGGGCTGTAGACACGGACTCCTCTGTGACTCTAAATGGCTTGAACATTCTTCTCTGGACACCCAACTTGGGATAAGGTCTTTTAATCACCGGGCCCCAGTCATAAATTTGAGTCTCTTTCAGAGTAGCCTTCTTGACACCCCCATCAACAGTAGCAGGATCGGCTACTGTGAATGACTTGTAGACTTGAGCGCTATGATACTGAGATTTGTCACCATTTCCTGGCTTGCGAAGAATGCAATCCTTAACAAAATGACCGGAATTTCCACAGTAAAGACAGAGGTGTAGCTCCCTACGCCGCTGATGTTCAGCTTCAGAGAGCTTAGGCCGTGGATAGCTCTGATGAACAACTTTTCCTTGCACAGAGGAAGAGACTTTAGTAACTGGATGGGACAAAAAAGGATCAACAACATTGGTAGTATTCCTGAAGAGATCAGGCATCACAGAAAGAATACTAGACAAAAGTTCTTGTAACTGTAATAACATCTGGTAGGAAATCTGCAGTTGGTCAGAAGTCTTCGAGCAGAAAGTCTGAGAATCTCTGGAGAAGTTCCGCTGCAGACACTGTGCCAATTGATGCTGAGTCGACTCCAAACCCTCCAAGCGTCCTGCAATATTGCTTAGGAGGTCCTGCGTCAGACAAACACTTTCGACCGGGTCCATGTGGCCAGTTCCTACTGTCATGGCTGTGGTTTTTGTGAACCCGGTGTTAGTGAAGTCTGTGCGGGCGACTGGAGGACTGTGAATATTAGGCTGGTCTGTAAGAATCAGTGAGAAGAAGGAGCAATCCCTGACTGGGGATTAAACCCGGGCCTCGGCAGAGGAAGCTGTATCCTGACCACTGGATCAGCAGGGACTTTGATAGCAGGATGATGAATGTATAGGTGAGATTGAACTGGATATAGTGTCACAGGAGTAGGTGCTTATGTACTCGAGGTTACTGGCGAGATAGTAAGATGGACTGGTTACTGGTGAGACTGAGAACCGGGCTGGTTACCGGTGAGACTGGGACACAACTGTAATCCGGGCTGGTACCGGATATAGCTGGAAACGCAACTGAAAGTAGAATGATGACTGTGGCTGTGACTTTAGGACGAGGCTGAATAACACTGCGGCTGTGACTTTAAGATGAGATGGTAGAATACTGTAGCTGTGGTTTTAAGATGAGACTGTGGAATACTGCGACTTTAAGATGAAACTATAGAATACTGCAGCTGTGGCTTTAAGTTGAGACTGTGGAATACTGCGACTGTGACTTTAAGATGAAACTGTAGAAATACTGCAGCTGTGGCTTTAAGTTGAGACTGTGGAATACTGCAACTGTGACTTTAAGATGAAACTGTAGAAAGACTGGATATCAATGGTAACACAACTGTAACCCAGACTGGGTAGCAAAGGAACAGAGTTCTACAGGAAATTAAGTACAAGTGTTACCTTTAGGGAGCTCAGCTTCTAAGCTCACACAGAGCTGTGTGTGACACAAGGAACTGGCAGAGTTTTCAACTCAAGTCTCCTGACTTATACTTCCTGGTCCTTGGTGATTGGTGAGCAGTGTCAGGTGATTCAGAGAGTCTCATGCTGGCACAGGATTGGACAGCTCTGGGTCAGGTGAACAGTCACTGTCATGTGAGTACTCTAGACTAGGCTGTGATGTGGAGTGAGGCCTAGCAGGCCAAAAGAACACTGAAGCCTGAACTTCTGCAAACAATCAGAGGATGCTGGCTTTTAGGCCTAAACTTCAGATTGCTGAATTCAGACTCACACTGAAGATTAATCACCACAGGTGGGGCTCGTTAACTCTTACCTTCCAGGCAGAGAACTCAGGACTTAGGAAACTCATGGTATTGGCAAGTTATTTATCCCAGTGAGCAGAAAGATGCAGGATCCAGGACAGCGATGGCCGAGGTAAGTCACCAAATATGAGAACTACAGTGAGGATCGTGACAACACAGAATTGTCCCTTCAAGACCCCAATAGTGCGCTCCACCAGCTGTCTAGTGGCAGTAAGCGCGAAATTAAACTTGGACTGTGGCCCTGGCCTTGGTGTGCTGTAAGGAGTCATGAGCCAGGGGTGCTAGAATATCCACGATCTCCTGTAAGAAGACAATACAATCATAAGTTTAATCTTTCAACAACATCACACGCAAAAAAAAAATAACATAAAAAAACCTCACCCAATAGCCACATGTCTTGGCCTTCCATCATTCTTAATCTTTGCCAGATCCCTGATTGCCGAATGACATGGGCATCATGTGCACTCCCAGGGAATTTTGCATTTAGGGACAGGATCTGGAGGGATGGGCCACAAACAACCATCACATTTAGAGAGTGGAACAGTTTCCTGTTCCTAAAGATTTCCTCATTATGTTTTGGTGCCACAATTGGAACATGTGTCCCATCCACAACCCCAATAATGTGTGGGAAGCGACAACCCCCTTCCTGGAATTGCCACTTTACCACAGCCAGGGCCCCAGCATCCAATGGCATTGATATGAACTGCTTTATTCGCTTGATAAAAGCATTTAGGACGCGTCGCAGCACCTTCGAAAATTTGCCCTACGACATTCCTACCAGCACGCCCACTACATGCTGGTAGGAACCAGTGGCACAGAAATGTAACACAGCAAGAAATTGTGTTAATGCTGGTATTGCTGTAGGATACCAAATTGATTGATCTAGATCACTCTCTATTATGAAGAGAGTTTCTAGGATGATATGAGGGGGCAGCCTGTAGCGCCGCACAACCTCATCATCTGGCATCCCAAAAAGTGTGACACGGGTATGGAAAACAGAAGGCCTTACACGCCTCCGTTGCCTTGGAGGATGAGGGGCAGGTTGGGGTTGGACGGCTTCAGTGGCAAGATATCTGGCTACATGCATCTTGAAATTAAGGGAAAAATGTATCATTAACAATGAACATATGTTGTTTTTAACATACATTGATACATTGAAATCTCTGGTCATGGCAGTACAAAAACTTACTTCAGGAATGTATTCCATATCTACATGTGGGAAACCAGGAGCCAAAAGATAATTGTAATTAGTGAGAAAAAGAATTTCACAAAGTACATAAACACACACACACACACACACACACACACACACACACACACACACACACACACATACATAACACACTTGACACACATAAAAATAACTGAAATCTATCAAGTTACTCACAAATATACTTAAATGGATAAGCTCAATAGGACATACTAATCCAAATGCAAATAACTCCTCCACCACAAGCACAGCAAACTACATGCTACTTACCAGCTATTAGAGGAAAAAAAGGAGTTTGAAAGTAAAAGGCCTCACTTGGCAAAAACTCAAAAATTAAAGTAAGCACCCTACAAAAGACAATAAATAATATATAGAAACTGTACAAACACACTGTCCCAACTACACACCTCCACCACAAGCACAGCAAACTACATGCTACTTACCAGCTATTAGAGGAAAAAAAGGAGTTTGAAAGTAAAAGGCCTCACTTGGCAAAAACTCAAAAATTAAAGTAAGCACCCTACAAAAGACAATAAATAATATATAGAAACTGTACAAACACACTGTCCCAACTACACACCTCCACCACAAGCACAGCAAACTACATGCTACTTACCAGCTATTAGAGCAGGCATTCCTAACCACGGTCCTCAAGGCACACCACCAGTGCAGGTTTTAGTGATATCCAGGCTGGTTAAATCAAATTGACTGAGCTACTAATTAAGTCACCTGTGGTGAAGCTTGGATATCACTAAAACCTGCACTGTTAGTGTTCCTTGAGGACCGTGGTTGGGAACACCTGTATTAGAGGAAAAAAAGGAGTTTGAAAGTAAAAGGCCTCATTTGGCTAAATGTAAACAAAAAACAAAGCTCCCTACAGCAAAGAAAAAAGGAAAAATCATAACATTTACTAACACGATGTCCCAACTACACATCTCCACCCCAAGCACAGCTTGCTACATGCAAAGAATTTGTATCTTTAAAAAAAAATAATAATAATAAAAAATAAATAAATATATATATATATATATATATATATATATATACACACATATATACATATACACTGTGGAGCACATTATAATAGAAACACAAAAACTAAAATATAATGAAGGACAAACCCAGCACAATAGATTTTAGGAGTATTAATTTCCTACAAATTAATTTACAAAATAAACACTATATAATACATAAAAAACAAAACTACTTGGTAATATCCTAAAAAAACGCACGCCGTACGCACTAGAAAAATTTGCAGCATTTAAAGCGCATAACCGTTAGCCAAATACATAATAAAAACTTACCTCTCACGGATTGACAACAGTAAGACTTGTCTCTTCTCTCCACTAACATCCATTCCACTCTACTACACCTCTGCAAATCTTCACTCCAACATACACCCACAAACACAGGCCGCATGCAGGCCGTGTAAATAGCCAGTAATCCAAGTACTGGAAAAATTAGTGTATGCAGCACCTGTGCACAAACATACATACGCAGGTATAAAAACCCCGGCACACATGCCAACGCACATGCCATCACCAATATGGCGACTATCAGTGAGCTCGATAGGGAGATTGCAGAGCTTTAGCAGCAGATGAGGGCCATGGTGGAAAGGAGAAGGAGGCTGCATCAGCAACGCCAGCAGCAAACACCTGCCAGTGCAGAAGATGAAGAAGCAGGACCCAGTACTGGACCACTCCCATCTACTGAACCACACACAGAGGAGGCTGCTGTGAGTCCCCTGCCAGAGGCAGATGAAAGTCAAACTGAGGTAGATTCGGGTGTACAGACTCAAACCCAACCATACCAGCCACAAAGTGAAGAGGAAGATGGGGAACATTTACAGGAAGAGGGCTCACATGCAACGAGCAAGAAGAGAAGGCGCCAACCCCCATTTACGAAGAGGGAGTTGCGAATTTTGGTACCACAAGCCATGGAAAAAATTCATTATTGAAGTAAAAACTGCATCAAAGTACGAAGACGGTAAGTACATATTGACACACAATTGCAGACCGTTTTTGATAACTATGCTTGAAAAAATGTGATGTTGCCTATAGCAACCAAAATCATGAATGTGTGCAACAAGTAAGTGAGACATTTATTGTTTTTTTTTCTTCCTTTCCCCAAAACCAAACCACATATGTAGTTGGGCCGACTTCAAGTCCCGTCTGAAGGCAAAAATATCTGCGGAGTGGAATGCCTCGAGGGCAACAGGGGGGTGGGCCACTCCCACCCGCTGCCACTGGGCTGCCACTGTGGAGGTTACCAACCTCAAGGAGCTGGCGATGCCCTGTGTGACCTACGAGGAGGTGCATGGGGTCTCGGAAATGGACACCGACATGCCTGAGATTGTAGGCCCACATGACTTGCCTGGTAAGTTGCCTGACATAAATAGTGAAGTGTTAAAACTGTAAGTTTGAAAGTTGTGACTAATGTTTTTTTTAATAAAATTTCTCTCCTTTTGTCTCACATTATTATATCTGCTTTTTACATAACGCAGCACAGGAGGGTGAGCTTGGTGAGTCACAGGAGGGGCATCTGGCGGAGGCTGAGGCGGGGGGATGTAGTGAGCCCTCCAGTGTGGGGCCGGCTATTCCACCAGGCCAGCCACACACTGGCCCCCCCCACCCAACCCTCTCTCTCGGCGATTCTGACTGACATCGCAAGTCATGGAGATAGGCTCAGCCAATTCCAGGACGTGATGACCCGAGAAGTACGCCAGATATCTCTTCGGCTCACTGAGCAGACCACCTGTGTTGGGCAAGGTGTGGCTGAACTCAGGCAAGGCCTATCCGAGCTCACCCCCTCTGTCCAACAATTAGCTAGATCAGTTGGACAAGGTCTACAGGACATCGCTGCCCTTCTTCCCACAGTGACAGGGAGCCACCAACACCTGCTCCCTCCCCTACCCCTGCCCAGGAAGAAGATCCAACTGGGCAAGGCCCTCGAAGGTCACTTCGCAGACCTACCAGTGACCAACCACGTCAGGCGGGGCGAAAGAAGAAAAAATAAAGTCTCTCCAGATGCGGCCACATTTACCAGCACCCATGTTTACAATGTTTGCATAATGTATTTCGTATGGCTTGTGGGACCAGAATGGCCAACTCCCTCATGCTGAAAGGGGTTTGGTGACTTATCTTTTTGTTAGTAGCCTGTGATGATTTTTCCTGTAAACTTGATCCACCTTCCTCTTCCTAGCGTGCTGTGGCTATTTGGGTTTGGGTATTGTGCCTCGAATCTTCCTCAGTTTGACCAACATGATCCTCTGGCTGGGTATTAACACCAGTCTCTTATAGTGTTTACTGCCCTGAGTACTGGCTTCTGTGATCCTAATTTCTGCACTGGCAGGTGTTTGTTGCTATGGCATGTTTGCTGTTTGTTTTTTTATTTTATTCCAGACAAATGTCAAATTACTTTATTCATGTGTTTGTTGCTATGGCATGTTTGCTGATTGTAGTGTTTTCATTTGTTATCAAGACAAAATTAAAATTACTTTATTTAAATAGTCTTTGTGTGTATATTGTGTGTTTCTTATTAGTTGTAAATGTATAGTTACTAAAATGTGGCAAAAAAATTAGTTTTGGGGACACAGGGCACAAACATTGCATATCTCAAAATTAAAATTGGTTTGCATTAACAACAGTTTACTGTGCCTACAAACACAATATATTGCCACAAAGCAAAATAGAAATACAAGGCCCAGACGCGCTGTCACTGCTGCCAGTAAGGGATTGTCAGTCCCAAAGACAATAGGGTAAAAGAAAGGAGTGTACTGGCGCGGGTTGATGTTTCTCCAATATTAATAAACAAATGTGGATAATCCACGTTTGTTTATTAATATTGGAGAAACATCAACCAGCGCCAGTACACTCCTTTCTATTGCCACAAAGCAGTTGGGTTACTAGGGTAACATGCCATAGTTGTAGAAACGGACAAGTGAACAAAATCACACTTAACAATGTGTTAGGCACATCAGTAAGAAAAAACATTAGAGCGTAGCCTGCATTATGTGGGTCATGTTTGTATATGAGTGTCCAAAGGAAGGATGGAATGTGGAAAACATGGCATGTTTGTGGGAAGCACTTTTACTATGAAAATTGGCTTAGAAACACTTAGCCAATGGCAATATGTTGCACACAAAGCAGACATATGGATCATACCAAAAACACATGTATTTTGAAAAAACACACGTGTGATACTTGTCAGTGTGTCCGATTTGTAAATGGTATAGGGGGTCATTCCGAGTTGATCGCTCGTTATTTTATTTTCGCAACGGAGCGATTAGCCGCTAATGCGCATGCGCAATGTCCGCAGTGCGACTGCGCCAAGTAAATTTGCTATGCAGTTAGGTATTTTACTCACGGCATTACGAGGTTTTTTCTTCGTTCTGGTGATCGTAATGTGATTGACAGGAAGTGGGTGTTTCTGGGCGGAAACTGGACGTTTTATGGGAGTGTGTGAAAAAACGCTACCGTTTCTGGGAAAAACGCGGGAGTGGCTGGAGAAACGCGGGAGTGTCTGGGCGAACGCTGCGTGTGTTTGTGACGTCAAACCAGGAACGACAAGCACTGAACTGATCGCACTGGAAGAGTAAGTCTCGAGCTACTCAGAAACTGCTAAGTAATTTCTACTCGCAATTTTGAGAACCTTTCGTTCGCAATTTTGATAAGCTAAGATTCACTCCCAGTAGGCGGCGGCTTAGCGTGTGCAATGCTGCTAAAAGCAGCTTGCGAGCGAACAACTCGGAATGAGGGCCATAGTAAATGGTCATTTGTTAGGAGTTTAAAAGCACTTACTATCTGTCAGAGTGTCAGTTGCAATTGCAGTGTTGAGCAATTAGCTGCTCACCAGCTGCATTTTATTGCCAATTATTGGCTAGCTACACCCTGCCAGCCACTTATTGCCAGAGTTCACTTGCTCTACATAGCTCAGGACCTACTCCTGTGTTGCGTTCGTCTGGCGAGCGCTTGTTGTGTATCTGCTAACATCAGCTACGCAGTGGTGCGAAAAATACACCTACTACCCTTTGCACACTCCCACACTAGACGCCCACCTTCACGTCCCTTTTCGCTAGCTAGCGAAGACATTTCCCCGCACCGCCTTCAACACGCCTCTTTGTCGTTGGACTTCTGCGAACATAAAAAGCGTTTGCATTTCTGTTCATTCATCGCACGGCTGACTTTGCACATGCGCATTGTAGCTGTTGCGCGTGCACATTTGGCTAAATTCCGCGCCTTGCGATGTGATGAGCCGCTGCGATCAACTCAGAATGAGGGCCTACAATAACAATAATAATACATAGTGACTACTCCTATATACACATACATCCCAGCTCACTAGCGCACGCAGGGGGGGGGGGGGGGGTTCTAAGTACCCAGAAACCCCCCTGGCAGACCAAGTTATTATAGATTTTTTTTAAAGCAAAAGAAACGAACCCGCAACCCGCTGTTTAAGCCCCTCCCCTCCGGAATAGGCTCCACCCCTTCAAACACCCGCGAATCGCTGGTCGTGCACTTCCCTGCGCTGTGCTGCAGATGTGTGTTATAGCAGCTGCTCCGATTGCCTCAGTCCCTCCACTGGTTGCTGCTCCACATCCTACTCTCAGATCCTCATTTGTAAGTGCAATTATTATACCTGCATATCTTTTTCCTCCTACAGTATCATTATATATATATAAACACACACACACACACACACACACACACACACACACACACACACACATATATATAATACATGTATGTATGTATATATATATATATATATATGTATATATATACATACAGTGGGGCAAAAAAGTATTTGGACAGCCACCGATTGTGCAAGTTGACCCACTTAAGAAGATGAGAGAGGTCTGTAATTTCCATCATAGGTACACTTCAACTGTGAGAGACAGAATCTGATAAAAAAAAAAACCTGGAAATCACATTGTATGATTTTTAAACAATTTACTTGTATATTCTTGTGGAAAATAAATATTTGGACACCTACCAAGCAGCAAGATTTCTGTCTCTCACAGACCTGTTACTTCTTCTTTAAGAAGCTCTTCTATCCTCCACTCATTACCTGTATTAATGGCACCTGTTTGAACTGGTTATCTGTATAAAAGACACCTGTCCACACCCTCAAACAGTCAGACTGCTACCTCTCCACCATGGTCAAGACCAGAGAGCTGTCTAAGGATACCAGGGACAAAATTGTAGATCTGCACAAGGCTGGGATGAGCTACTCAACAATAGGCAAGCAGCTTGGTGAGAGGAGATCAACTGTTGCCACAATTATTAAAAAATTGAAGAAATACAAGATCACTGACAATCTCCCTCCACCTGGGGCTCCATGCAAGATCTCACCTCGTGGGGTATCAATGATCTTGAGAACGGTGAGGAATCAGCCAAGAACTACACGGGGGGGGGACCTGGTCAGTGACCTCAAGAGAGCTGGGACCACAGTCACAAAGATTACCATTAGTAACACAATACGTCGTCATGGATTGAAATCCTGCAGTGCCCGAAAGGTCCCCCTGCTTAAGCCAGCACATGTCCAGGCCCATCTAAAGTTTGCCAGTGACCATCTGGATGATCCAGAGGAGTATTGGGAGAATATAATGTGGTCAGATGAGAGCAAAATCAAACTATTTGTTATAAACTCCACTCGCCGTTTTTGGAGGGAGAAGAATGATAAATGGCATCCCAAGAACACCATACCCACTGTGAAGCATGGGGGTGGAAACATCATGCTTTGGGGCTGCTTTTCTGCAAAGGGGACAGGACGACTGATCCGTATTAAGGAGAGGATAAGTGGGGCCATGTAGTGGCCATGTATCGTGAGATTTTGGGCAAAAACCTCCTTCCCTTAGTAAGAGCATTGAAGATGGAACGTGGCTGGGTCTTTCAGCATGACAATGAACCCAAACACACCACCGGGGCAACTAGAGAGTGGCTCCGTAAGAAGCATTTCAAGGTCCTGGAGTGGCCTAACCAGACCTCAACCCAATAGAAAATCTGTGGAGGGAGTTGAAAGTCCGTGTTGCATGGCGACAGCCCCAAAACATGACAGATCTAGAGAAGATCTGCATAGAAGAGTGGGCCAAAATACCTGCTACAGTGTGTGCAAACCTGGTCAAGAACTACAGGAAACGTTTGAGCTCTGTAATTGCCAACCGAGGTTATATTACAAAGTATTGAGTTAAACTTTTTGATTGTCCAAATATTTATTTTCCGCAAGAATATACAAATACATTGTTTAAAAATCATGCAATGTGATTTCCTAGTTTTTTTTTCTGATTCTGTCTCTCACAGATGAAGTGTACCTATGATGGAAATTACAGACCTCTTTCATCTTTTTAAGTGGGTCAACTTGCACAATCGGTGGCTGTCCAAATACTTTTTTGCTCCACTGTATATGTATATATATACACACACACACACACACACACACACACACACACACACACACACACACGGATGGAGCCTCCCTTATCTTTGCCTGCCCGTTCGCAGGCGTGCACTCCCGGTGTGAGTAGGCGATCTGTCCGCCTAGTCACGGCGGGAGCACACAGAGTCACTTCCCATTGTAAGCGTCTCTGTCTGGGCGCGCGTCTCCGTCTGGGCGCACCTAGTCACAGACGGAGCCACGACTAGCGTGGCTCCATATATATATATATATATATATATAGTATATAGAGAAACGGGCGTCATTCCACTGTTTTGTAAGAAATACAGGCAGCTGTAAGAAATACAGACAGCTACACAAGCTTTGCTATCAACGTTTCAGGTGCGTTTTATTAGCACCTTTCGTTAGGATAAAATGCACCTGGAACGATAGCAAAGCTTGTGTAGCTGTCTGTATTGCCGCCCATCTTCTCTATATACTGCATTGCTCCCTGATGGTTCGTGGGAAGGCACCCAGGTATTATGAAGTTATGTGGAGTGCCAGTCAAATTGCATTGTGTGTATATACATACAGTGGGGATTGAAAGTTTGGGCACCCCAGGCAAAAATTCATTTTAATGTGCAAAAAGAAGCCAAGGAAAGATGGAAAAATCTCCAAAAGGCATCAAATTACAGATTAGACATTCTTATAACATGTCAAAAAAAGTTTGATTTTATTTCCATCATTTACACTTTCAAAAGAACAGAAAACAAAAAATGGCGTCTGCAAAAGTTTGGGCACCCTGCAGAGTTAATACCTTGTACTGCCCCCTTTGGCAAGTTTCACAGCTTGTAAACGCTTTTTGTAGCCAGCCAAGAGTCTTTCAGTTCTTGTTTGAGGTATCTTCTCCCATTCTTCCTTACAAAATTCCTGGGCTGTCTGTGACGCACTGCTCTTTTAAGGTCTATCCATAGATTTTCAAATATGTTGAGGTCAGGAGATTGTGAAGGCCATGGCAAAACCTTCAGTTTACGCCTCTTGATGTAATCCACCGTGGATTTGAGGTGTGCTTAGGATCATTATCCATTTGTAGAAGCTAGCCTCTCTTTAACTTCAGCTTTTTCACAGATGGCATCAAGTTAGCGTCCAAAATTTGCTGGAATCTTATTGAATCCATTTTTCCTTCTACTCGTGAAATGTTCCCTGTGCCACTGGCTGCTATACAACCCCAAAGCATGATTGATCCACCCCCATGCTTAACAGTTGGACAGAGGTTCTTTTCATTAAATTCTGTGCCCTTCCTTCTCCAAATGTACCTTTGCTCATTCTGGCCAAAAAGTTCAATTTTAAGCTCATCGGTCCACAGAACTTTATTCCAAAATGCATCAGGCTTGTCTATATGTTCATTTGCAAACTTCAAACGCTGATTTTTGTGGTGAGGACGTAGAAGAGGTTTTCTTCTGATGACTCTTCCATGAAGACCATATTTGTACAAGTATCTCTTTATAGTGGAATAGTGTACCACAACTCCAGTGTCTGCCAGATCTTCCTGGAGGGATCGTGCAGTCAAATGTGAATTTTGACTTGCTTTTCTCACAATCCTGCGAGCTGTTCTGTCTGATATTTTTCTTGGTCTTCCAGATCTTGCTTTAACTTCTACTGTTCCTGAGGACTGCCATTTCTTAATTACATTCCGAACAGATGATATGGGCATCTGATAACGCTTTGCTATCTTCTTATAGCCTTCTCCTGCTTTGTGAGCGTCAACTATTCTCAGTTTCAGTGTTCTACACAACTGCTTAGAGGAACCCATGGTGCTGATTGTTGGAGCAAGGTCAGATGAGTCTGGGCTTTGAAAACCTTTGAGATTGACATCACCTGGTTTTTCCAGACGATGATTGAGAACAATCCATGACACTGCCAGGTCTCAGCAGTCCAAAGGGGGCAGTACAAGGTATTAACTCTGCAGGGTGCCCAAACTTTTGCAGACGCCATTTTTTGTTTTCTGTTCTTTTGAAAGTGTAAATGATGGAAATAAAATCAAACTTTTTTTAACATGTTATAAGAATGTCTAATCTGTAATTTGATGCCTTTTGGAGATTTTTCCGTCTTTCCTTGGCTTCTTTTTGCACATTAAAATGAATTTTTGCCTGGGGTGCCCAAACTTTCAATCCCCACTGTGTATATGTAATGTAGGGCCGGATGTAATGAAGTCTGAGTTGGCCAGAGGAGCAGGTTCCTGGCCAAACTCTGAGGTTTTTTTTAAAGCGGCAATCATTTATAAGGCAAAACCGTGCCTTGTAAATGATTGCCAAACAATTGTGTGCTAGTTACCGGGAAAATTTCATTATATAGCAGCTCCCAAAGAAACCTTTATTTGTAAATGAGGGAACTGTGTAGATATCTTCTGCAGAACCTAAGTAATACATCCAGGTGATGCTCACATTTTGTGGGTATCCCACGAAAATGTAAATTTTCTTTGGATTTCATGGAAAAAATGTATTTAATAAATATTCTCCTACGCCTAAGACAATAGGAGTCCTCTCTGAGAATGGATGGACCGTTTAGTAGATTGGTGCCTAGCTAAGGAGGACCCCAGTGTTTTGTGTTTTCAGTCTGTTACATAAAATTTTTCATTCGTAGGGTTCTCTGTTTCTATCTCTTATTACAAGTTGACTTTTCTTATCTGGTGATGGCTTCACATAGCTTCCCTAGCCCTTGGGACTATGGTCTTCAAGTTGAAATAAATAATTTGTCAAATATTGGTTATTTATTATTTTATTTTCCATTCCATTCAGAGACAAGGGGAGGTAGAATAGTTAATTGTATCTCTGTGGGGTTTTTCTCTCCCTATACCCAGCCCCACCTTTCCTTATCCCCATCTCCTGTTCATTTCTCTTCACTCTCCGTCTCATCTATTCCTCCCAGCTTTCCTTCTAAAAAAACTCCCCCAACTCTCCCTGACTTCTACATCCACACCCCCTTCCCTCATTTTGTAATGCATGACATTTATATATATATATATATATTGATGAAGTCAGACCAGACGAAACGCATTGGATGAATCCTGATACCACTATTTGAATCCCCAGTTAGGCTGTTTTACTTACTGATTTGCGTCCTTGACCTATAACGTACTGTGACTTTTATTTTTTATTTTTTATATTTTTTAATTATTTTTTATGCATTTCATATGTTTATATAAAATTTTTTTTTTTCATATAAGGTTTGCAGTCCCCCATTTTTTTGTGCTCCTTTTTTATGGTTTTTTTTATACTTAAAATAACTTTTTATGTGTCTCCTGAATAGCGTTCCCGCTAGAACACATAGATGTATTGCTGCTATATTATTCTTTTTATCTGCTGTGCTGTTTTGTTCTTATTTTTATCTTGCAACTTTTGTGTACAATTTTAAATAGTTTTTGTTCTGTAATAAATCCCATTTTTTAAGTAACACACAGTCCCTAACACTTGATGCCATCATTGGTCGCTTAAATCTTATCCATTTTATTTATTATATATATATATATATATATATAAAACAAAACAAAACCAAGGTTGTCTGCACTCACAGTGAAACATGAGGTTGCTGGGGTGTCACTCAAATTCCATTAGGTCAGGGCATATTCCTTTTCCCATGAATAAATATAAATCCTGTATGGAGTGCACTCACCAGACTGTTATTAGAGCCAGCAGGGGTTTTATTGAAGCATCATATACAACATCACACCACCGACGTTTCGGTCCTATCTGGACCTTTTTCAAGGTTTAACTGACACCCACATAACCTATCTATATATAGCCATCACCTTAATTATACTCTAATAAAAACCGACATGGAACATAAATGACATGGACATACATATACATACACATTTTAATAATGTTACCTATTCAGATCTATTCATGTCCCCACACGACCAAAGCATATCATCCATCCCGTGTATTCAAACACTGGGCAGTTACTTACTCGTTCCCGTTACCCGCCAATCCCTCTGGACAGCACGCTGGCGGGAGCGGAAGCAGCTACAACTTGCTTGGAACGCATCCACATGATCTCGTCATGTGATGCCCACAAGCAACCAATACTTACAATACTAGACGTCACGTGTGTTACGCGCGTCATCACGTGCGACATACGTCATCACGTACGGCACCCGCGTCACCACGCGCTGTTTAATACACACTTAAACCGCTGCCCGGCAACATAGTTACCTAGGCAACCCTAATATGTGTCCGTGCACGTCATTAATACACGTATAATAAAAGTACTATAGTCATATAGGGTGGTCATTATATATCCCCATATGGCGAGTATTGGACATGAAAGGATCCGATGGCACATAGATAAAAATGGTTAGAGAATACAAAACATTGTGCATCATATTGAAACCATCACATTAACAATGTATAACACATATAGATATATAATAATAATAATATGGACAATGTGCAGACAAGGCTAATACAGACCGGAACACATTCAAAAATTATAAAAAAAGACAAAAGGGAAAAATCTTTATGACGGGACTTCAAATCTACCAACAGGCCAATCCTTTCCATATTATAGGAAGATATTGAAATGCACTGATTCATTTAGGCCCTTAGGGTAAACAGTCTCTAATTTATGTATCCAGTATGCCTCTCGGCGTAGAAGGATCTTGGCACGATCACCACCCCTCGAGAGTGGTGGTATTCTGTCTATAACCATGTAGCGTAACGCCGTCAATTGGTGTTGATGTTGTACAAAGTGACGTGCGACTGGCTTATCCGACCCACCAGTTTTCAGTGCCAATCTGATGTTTGACAGATGGTTTGAAATCCGTTCACGGAATGATCTTATTGTCTTGCCCACATATACTAGTGAGCATGGACATATCAAGATATATACCACATAATCAGAGGTGCACGTTAGACGATGCTGTATTGGTATCCGTCTACCATCATGTGGGTGTGGGAAACTATTTCCAGTCAGCATGCTTCTACATGTGGTGCAATTCGGGCACTTATAGCATCCCAATTTTTTTGAGGGTAGCCAGTTATCTACTTCTTTGCCAACCGATTGGTCAGGGCGCATAAGCATGTTTCGCAGATTCGGTCCCCGTCTGTATGCAATCAATGGTTGCTTTGGAAGAACGTTCTTGAGTGCACCATCTGTGGCGACTATGTCCCAATTTCTCTTAATAGCGGATCGCGTAGCAAAACTACCAGTATCGTATGTGGTAAGAAACACAAACGGTTTTTCGGTACTCTCCGCCAGAATCTTTTTGCCGACCCTAAGTCGCTGTTCAGCTGTTCTCAAACAACGTTCAATAATATCCGGATGGTATCCCCTATCCAGAAATCGGTGTTGCATGTCTCTATGTTGATCCTCCAGAATCCTTGAGTCCGAATTATTCCTCATGACTCTAATAAACTGGGAAATAGGTAGGCTCTCCTTAAGGGGTTTTGGGTTGTAGCTACTATAGTGCAATAATGTGTTCCGGTTTGTGGCCTTCCTGTACAGTTTAAATCCATAACACCCATCCGTGGCAAACACAGTTACATCCAAGAAATTGATTGACCTATGATCGCATTCCATCGTAAATCTAATTGGTGTATCCAGTCGATTTAGATGCGATACCATATTCTCCAGGGCAGCTTTATCTCCAGACCATAAGAAAAATATATCATCTATAAATCGTTTGTAGTAACCGATACTACTCCCAAACATCGGCAATATGTACTGTTGTTCATACTCGTCCATATACAAATTTGCATACGCCGGGGCTATGTTACTTCCCATCGCGGTCCCGGATGTCTGGAGGTAGTATCGGTCACCAAACTTGAAATAATTACACGTCAGTGTCATATCCAGTAGTTCCAACAGGAATTCAACAGGTGGGTGCTGTTGTTGGTTCAGTATTAATGCTCTTCTTACAGCAGCCATCCCTTCTTGATGAGGTATGACTGTGTATAGAGAGGACACATCCATAGTCACAAGTAGCCAATTTTCATCGTAACCTTTTATCGCTTTTAGCCCATTAATGAAATCATTAGTGTCCTTGATATAGCTTTTTATTTTCTTTACACATGGTTGGAGATGGGTATGCAGATAGCGTGCAACAGGTTGAAATAATGATCCCCGGGCAGAGATGATTGGTCTGACCGGAGGAGCATCAATGCATTTATGTACCTTGGGTAAAGTGTATAAGATGGGACATATAGGGAAATCTGTTCGCATAAAAGATGATACAGTCTCACTAATGACACCCATACCCAACGCCATATCCACTGTCATATCCAATTTCTTTTTAAATAATGGCATAGGATCACTATCCAACATTTTGTAGGTGCATTCATCACCAAGCTGTCGTAAAATCTCTTCATTATATGCTATTGTATCCTGAAGTACAACAGCCCCACCCTTGTCTGCTGGACGTATAGTGATAGTGGGATTATCTTTCAACTGCCTTAAAGCCATCCTCTCTCCTTTGTTGAGATTGGGTCTACTCCTCACATTCTTTTTCATAGAGTCATTTACCGATTGATCCATCATACGCGAAAAAGTTTTGATATTAATATTATTTGATGGAGGATCATAGGTACTTTTCTGTTTGAACTCAATGTCAGGTATGTCACGTTTATTCTCCCCAAATTTTTCTTTAAGTCTTAATTTGCGAGATAAACAATAAAATGTTCTATTTTCCATCTCATTGGACTAAACGAGACAGTAGGGATAAAGGATAATCCACGTGACAAAACCTTTTCTTGGTCCAAACTTAGTGTTAGTGAAGAAATGTTGATTATTTTGTCCGAGGGTTCTTCGGAGGTTTTTTTACACTTTTTGTAGGACCCCCTCCGCGGGTGGGGCCTCTGGTGTCTACTTGTACTAGGTCTAACTGTGAGCATGTGGCCACCCGAGAAAAAGGCTGACGTTGACTACTTCTAGGATCTGAATTATCTCTATCTGAGCTAGAGGCAGTAGAGTACTGATCAAACTGGTATTGGCCCCTTCTGAATCGTGCGTCACGCGTTCTACGAGGGGGAAAATCATTCCCCACTAACCAACCATATACCCTATGTTCACGATAGTCTTTCTCAACTTTCTCAAGTTTACTGCGCTTGAAATTAATTAAATCTGTTTTATACTTGTCTACCTGTAGATTCAATTTAGCAAGCCAGTCCTCAGTTTTGTCATTCTGAAGTATACTTTCAAGTTGATCTTTATTCAAACTTAAGTCACCTCTTACTTTTTTGAGTTCCACGCCCACCTCTTCAATTACCAGTAGTACCAGATCTAGTGAACATTTGTTTAAAATCCCACACCATCGGCTGCAAAACACAGGGTTATTGCGGCCGATGGTGGGGACATTCCGAACCCGGAACCCACGTGGAATCTGTTTCTTCCGAAAATAATCGGATAGAAACTGTCCATGCAACAATAAATCAGTTTCACGCTTGTTAAGATTCAATACTTTGTAATACACATCGATGGCTTTCTCTCCTGGGATAGCCCCAAAATCAGTCAAATTAAAGAGAAGACGTTCAGCATCATCATCTGTATAGGACACCTGTCCATATTCTGCATTAGATAGGAGTTCAGGATTCACTAAACTCTCCATGATGTTAATAAAAATATAACGTGAACACAGAACAACACCAAATATAGATGTAACTATGTTGCCACAGATATAAGGAAAAATACTCAAATACAAAAATATATCTAACAAAAATGAAGTGAAAAAAGTCAAAAGAGCAAAAACCAAAACAAAAAACAGCAGCAAATAATAAAAAAAATGGCCTCCAATCTTCACAATGGAAAGTATTCATCCACCATACAGTCATGTGATGGCATCCAAAATTGTTCAAGTAGTAACCATATTTAGTACAATCCATGTAATTCAACCTTTACTTTCTGGGTGCACAACAAAAAGTCCATATGTCTTCCAATAGGATAGTCACATAGTAATCCAAAACAAAACCAAGGTTGTCTGCACTCACAGTGAAACATGAGGTTGCTGGGGTGTCACTCAAATTCCATTAGGTCAGGGCATATTCCTTTTCCCATGAATAAATATAAATCCTGTATGGAGTGCACTCACCAGACTGTTATTAGAGCCAGCAGGGGTTTTATTGAAGCATCATATACAACATCACACCACCGACGTTTCGGTTCTATCTGGACCTTTTTCAAGGTTTAACTGACACCCACATAACATATCTATATATAGCCATCACCTTAATTGTACTCTAATAAAAACCGACATGGAACATAAATGACATGGACATACATATACATACACATTTTAATAATGTTACCTATTCAGATCTATTCATGTCCCCACACGACCAAAGCATATCATCCATCCCGTGTATTCAAACACTGGGCAGTTACTTACTCGTTCCCGCTTCACCCGCCAATCCCTCTGGACCGCACGCTGGCGGGAGCGGAAGCAGCTACAACTTGCTTGGAACGCATCCACATGATCTCGTCATGTGATGCCCACAAGCAACCAATACTTACAATACTAGACGTCACGTGTGTTACGCGCGTCATCACGTGCGACATACGTCATCACGTACGGCACCCGCGTCACCACGCACTGTTTAATACACACTTAAACCGCTGCCCGGCAACATAGTTACCTAGGCAACCCTAATATGTGTCCGTGCACGTCATTAATACACGTATAATAAAAGTACTATAGTCATATAGGGTGGTCATTATATATCCCCATATGGCGAGTATTGGACATGAAAGGATCCGATGGCACATAGATAAAAATGGTTAGAGAATACAAAACATTGTGCATCATATTGAAACCATCACATTAACAATGTATAACACATATAGATATATAATAATAATAATATGGACAATGTGCAGACAAGGCTAATACAGACCGGAGCACATTCAAAAATTATATAAAAAGACAAAAGGGAAAAATCTTTATGACGGGACTTCAAATCTACCAACAGGCCAATCCTTTCCATATTATAGGAAGATATTGAAATGCCATTTTTTATTATTTGCTGCTGTTTTTTGTTTTGGTTTTTGCTCTTTTGACTTTTTTCACTTCATTTTTGTTAGATATATTTTTGTATTTGAGTATTTTTCCTTATATCTGTGGCAACATAGTTACATCTATATTTGGTGTTGTTCTGTGTTTACGTTATATTTTTATTAACATCATGGAGAGTTTAGTGAATCCTGAACTCCTATCTAATGCAGAATATGGACAGGTGTCCTATACAGATGATGATGCTGAACGTCTTCTCTTTAATTTGACTGATTTTGGGGCTATCCCAGGAGAGAAAGCCATCGATGTGTATTACAAAGTATTGAATCTTAACAAGCGTGAAACTGATTTATTGTTGCATGGACAGTTTCTATCCGATTATTTTCGGAAGAAACAGATTCCACGTGGGTTCCGGGTTCGGAATGTCCCCACCATCGGCCGCAATAACCCTGTGTTTTGCAGCCGATGGTGTGGGATTTTAAACAAATGTTCACTAGATCTGGTACTACTGGTAATTGAAGAGGTGGGCGTGGAACTCAAAAAAGTAAGAGGTGACTTAAGTTTGAATAAAGATCAACTTGAAAGTATACTTCAGAATGACAAAACTGAGGACTGGCTTGCTAAATTGAATCTACAGGTAGACAAGTATAAAACAGATTTAATTAATTTCAAGCGCAGTAAACTTGAGAAAGTTGAGAAAGACTATCGTGAACATAGGGTATATGGTTGGTTAGTGGGGAATGATTTTCCCCCTCGTAGAACGCGTGACGCACGATTCAGAAGGGGCCAATACCAGTTTGATCAGTACTCTACTGCCTCTAGCTCAGATAGAGATAATTCAGATCCTAGAAGTAGTCAACGTCAGCCTTTTTCTCGGGTGGCCACACGCTCACAGTTAGACCCAGTACAAGTAGACACCAGAGAACCCACCCGCGGAGGGGGTCCTACAAAAAGTGTAAAAAAACCTCCGAAGAACCCTCGGACAAAATAATCAACATTTCTTCACTAACACTAAGTTTGGACCAAGAAAAGGTTTTGTCACGTGGATTATCCTTTATCCCTACTGTCTCGTTTAGTCCAATGAGATGGAAAATAGAAAACTTTATTGTTTATCTCGCAAATTAAGACTTAAAGAAAAATTTGGGGAGAATAAACGTGACATACCTGACATTGAGTTCAAACAGAAAAGTACCTATGATCCTCCATCAAATAATATTAATATCAAAACTTTTTCGCGTATGATGGATCAATCGGTAAATGACTCTATGAAAAAGAATGTGAGGAGTAGACCCAATCTCAACAAAGGAGAGAGGATGGCTTTAAGGCAGTTGAAAGATAATCCCACTATCACTATACGTCCAGCAGACAAGGGTGGGGCTGTTGTACTTCAGGATACAATAGCATATAATGAAGAGATTTTACGACAGCTTGGTGATGAATGCACCTACAAAATGTTGGATAGTGATCCTATGCCATTATTTAAAAAGAAATTGGATATGACAGTGGATATGGCGTTGGGTATGGGTGTCATTAGTGAGACTGTATCATCTTTTATGCGAACAGATTTCCCTATATGTCCCATCTTATACACTTTACCCAAGGTGCATAAATGCATTGATGCTCCTCCGGTCAGACCAATCATCTCTGCCCGGGGATCATTATTTCAACCTGTTGCACGCTATCTGCATACCCATCTCCAACCATGTGTAAAGAAAATAAAAAGCTATATCAAGGACACTAATGATTTCATTAATGGGCTAAAAGCGATAAAAGGTTACGATGAAAATTGGCTACTTGTGACTATGGATGTGTCCTCTCTATACACAGTCATACCTCATCAAGAAGGGATGGCTGCTGTAAGAAGAGCATTAATACTGAACCAACAACAGCACCCACCTGTTGAATTCCTGTTGGAACTACTGGACTGACGTGTAATTATTTCAAGTTTGGTGACCGATACTACCTCCAGACATCCGGGACCGCGATGGGAAGTAACATAGCCCCGGCGTATGCAAATTTGTATATGGACGAGTATGAACAACAGTACATATTGCCGATGTTTGGGAGTAGTATCGGTTACTACAAACGATTTATAGATGATATATTTTTCTTATGGTCTGGAGATAAAGCTGCCCTGGAGAATATGGTATCGCATCTAAATCGACTGGATACACCAATTAGATTTACGATGGAATGCGATCATAGGTCAATCAATTTCTTGGATGTAACTGTGTTTGCCACGGATGGGGGTTATGGATTTAAACTGTACAGGAAGGCCACAGACCGGAACACATTATTGCACTATAGTAGCTACCACCCAAAACCCCTTAAGGAGAGCCTACCTATTTCCCAGTTTATTAGAGTCATGAGGAATAATTCGGACTCAAGGATTCTGGAGGATCAACTTAGAGACATGCAACACCGATTTCTGGATAGGGGATACCATCCGGATATTATTGAACGTTGTTTGAGAACAGCTGAACAGCGACTTAGGGTCGGCAAAAAGAATCTGGCGGAGAGTACCGAAAAACCGTTTGTGTTTCTTACCACATACGATACTGGTAGTTTTGCTACGCGATCTGCTATTAAGAGAAATTGGGACATAGTGGCCACAGATGGTGCACTCAAGAACGTTCTTCCAAAGCAACCATTGATTGCATACAGACGGGGACCGAATCTGCGAAACATGCTTATGCGCCCTGACCAATCGGTTGGCAAAGAAGTAGATAACTGGCTACCCTAAAAAAAATTGGGATGCTATAAGTGCCCGAATTGCACCACATGTAGAAGCATGCTGACTGGAAATAGTTTCCCACACCCACATGATGGTAGACGGATACCAATACAGCATCGTCTAACGTGCACCTCTGATTATGTGGTATATATCTTGATATGTCCATGCTCACTAGTATATGTGGGCAAGACAATAAGATCATTCCGTGAACGGATTTCAAACCATCGGTCAAACATCAGATTGGCACTGAAAACTGGTGGGTCGGATAAGCCAGTCGCACGTCACTTTGTACAACATCAACACCAATTGACGGCGTTACGCTACATGGTTATAGACAGAATACCACCACTCTCGAGGGGTGGTGATCGTGCCAAGATCCTTCTACGCCGAGAGGCATACTGGATACATAAATTAGAGACTGTTTACCCTAAGGGCCTAAATGAATCAGTGCATTTCAATATCTTCCTATAATATGGAAAGGATTGGCCTGTTGGTAGATTTGAAGTCCCTTCATAAAGATTTTTCCCTTTTGTCTTTTTTTTATAATTTTTTAATGTGTTCCGGTCTATATTAGCCTTGTCTGCACATTGTCCATATTATTATTATTATATATCTATATGTGTTATACATTGTTAATGCGATGGTTTCAATATGATGCACAATGTTTTGTATTCTCTAACCATTTTTATCTATGTGCCATCGGATCCTTTCATGTCCAATACTCGCCATATGGGGATATATAATGACCACCCTATATGACTATAGTACTTTTATTATACGTGTATTAATGACGTGCACGGACACATATTAGGGTTGCCTAGGTAACTATGTTGCCGGGCAGCGGTTTAAGTGTGTATTAAACAGCGCGTGGTGACGCGGGTGCCGTACGTGATGACGTATGTCGCACGTGATGACGCGCGTAACACACGTGATGTCTAGTATTGTAAGTATTGGTTGCTTGTGGGCATCACATGACGAGATCATGTGGATGCGTTCCAAGCAAGTTGTAGCTGCTTCCGCTCCCGCCAGCGTGCGGTCCAGAGAAGCGGGAATGAGTAAGTAACTGCCCAGTGTTTGAATACACGGGATGGATGATATGCTTTGGTCGTGTGGGGACATGAATAGATCTGAATAGGTAACATTATTAAAATGTGTATGTATATGTATGTCCATGTCATTTATGTTCCATGTCGGTTTTTATTAGAGTACAATTAAGGTGATGGCTATATATAGATAGGTTATGTGGGTGTCAGTTAAACCTTGAAAAAGGTCCAGATAGGACCGAAACGTCGGTGGTGTGATGTTGTATATGATGCTTCAATAAAACCCCTGCTGGCTCTAATAACAGTCTGGTGAGTGCACTCCATACAGGATTTATATATATATATATATATATATATATATATTTATTTATTTATTTATTTATTTGGCTAAGCAATTGATTTTGTGAGAGCAACTACTCCAAAATTACAACACCAATTTTGAAGGTTCAGGTGTAATCTATAGGGTGCATGATATAGATGTGCAATAAGGTTGCAGAATTTTGGTAAGTGGACAGGTCGTTGAAGAATAACGTGTCAAAGTTGTGATTTTTTTCCCATAGAAACAGCTTTGAGTGCTAACCAATTTTTTTGTGAGAGCAACTATTCCTGAAATGACAACACTGGTCTCAATAGTTCAGGTTCATTCGATGTAGATTTGCAATAAGGTCACATCATTTTGATAAGTGGTCAGGTTGTTGAGGAATAATGCATCAAAGTTGTGATTTTTCCCCATAGAAAAAGCAATGAGTGTGGGGTGCGCGTTATTACCCTTTGGGTTGTAAATTCAAGCAAAGCCCTCCCCAATTTTTTTTCTGCCCTAAATTTTTCTTTCTACATTCTTTCTAAATACACTATCCTGAAAGTTTACTGTATCCTGAAAGTTTACACTTTCGGTATACAGTAAATTGTAGGGATACAGTAAAATTTCAGGATACAATAATGACATTATTTTTTTCATTATTTGGAATTTGAATACTAAAAGAATTTTTTTCTTACAGTTTATTTAACTATACCACAAGGATGCCCGCACATAGTGGGTTGACGTCAAAGGCAAACATAACATTAACTAATGAGATGAACTGATCGCACTGTACAACGTGATCAAATAGCTTCATTGGTCCCTGTGGACACTGACCTTATGAATTTGGGAGAGATGTCAACTAAATACTCATAGTGCAATGCAAAGCAATTTGCATTAGAAGTCACTGACAACGACTTGGATGCTTTTAGCCTATGTTGTCACAAAGGAAAAGTGCAGCTTCTGAGACTTTCACCATCACTTTTCTTACAACAGTTGATTAGGAATGCAACATCAAATAACAGAGTTGTTCATAAAAAAAATCAGATAATTATTTAGACACTATTCGCCCATACAACGCTCCACTCGCCATGATCAGCTCTGAAGCACACCTTGATGTGTCAATTGCTGGTGGCATTTACAACTTTAAAATTAATAACACTTTCTAGCACCACTTTGGTTCCTTTATCCCTGAAGCAGGCGATGCACCAAAATATGCTCTAATTTATTTCTACGATGTTGACACAGCGGTGCATCAAAGAATGGGCTTGCCATCCAACCAAAATTGTGACTCAAAGTTGATGCGTGACTTATAAGTCCATTTTTAACAAGTCAGCACACACATTTGTTTTGCTCAATGTCAAGCAATGGGGTTGACTAGTACTATCTATTGCACTCAGAGGGTGCCCCCTCACTAGGGGGGTAATTCAGAGTTGATCGCAGCAGCAAATTTGTTAGCAGTTGGGCAAAACCGTGTGCACTGCAGGTGTGGCAGATATAACATTTCCAGAAAGAGTTAGATTTGGTTGGGTTATTTTGTTTCTGTGCAGGGTAAATACTGGCTGCTTTATTTTTACACCGCTATTTAGATTTTAGTTTGAACACACCCCACCCAAATCTAACTCTCTCTGCACATGTTATATTTGCCCCCCCCCCCCCCCCCCCCCTGCAGTGCACATGGTTTTGCCCAACTGCTAACAAATTTGCTGCTGCGATCAACTCTGAATTACCCCCTAGGTCCCATATCATATCAAGCAAACTGTGAATGATCATCTGATTTTGGGTGGTGATTGCAATCTAACTCTATATGCAAAATGAAATAATTCTCAATCTGCATCCAGTGGCAAATGCAGAATTTCTAGAGGGGGGGTTTCCTAATGCAGTCCACAATCCCCGACTCTGAGATACATTGCAGCAAGTATGAGAGTCTGGGGGAGCGGTAGAAGAAACTAGCAATGACCCTGGGTATTAATGTAAACATTGGTCTTTTTATACCCTGGATACTGTATGGAATACAATATTATTTATCACTATAGATGGTCTACAGCATGGGTCTTCAACCTGTGGCCCTCCAGCTGCTGCAGAACTACACATCCCAGCATGCCTTGCCTCAGTTTTACCATGCCTTAATAGCAAAACTGTGGCAGGGCATGATGGGATGTGCAGTTCCGCAGCAGCTGGAGGGCCACAGGTTGAAGATCCATGGTCTATAGTGTAGTGATGAGCGGGTTCGGTTCCTCGGGAACCGAACCCCCCCGAACTTCACCCATTTTACACGGGTCCGAGGCATACTCGGATTCTCCCGTATGGCTCGGTTAACCCGAGCGCGCCCGAACGTCATCATCCCGCTGTCGGATTCTCGCGAGATTCGGATTCTATATAAGCAGCCGCGCGTCGCCATTCACTCGTGCATTGGAAATGTTAGGGAGAGGACGTGGCTGGCGTCCTCTCCGTTTATTGTTGATGCAAGTATTTGTGCTTGCTTATTGCTTAATTGTGGTGACTGGGGAGCAGCTGTATAATATAGGAGGAGTACAGTGCAGAGTTTTGCTGATCAGTGACCACCAGTTTTATCCGTTCTTTGCCTGAAAAAAACGCTCCTTATCTGTGCTCAGTGTGCTGCATATATCTGTGCTCACACTGCTTAATTGTGGGGACTGGGGAGCAGCTGTATTATATAGGAGGAGTACAGTGCAGAGTTTTGCTGACAGTGACCACCAGTATACGTTGTCTGCCTGAAAAACACTCCATATCTGTGCTCAGTGTGCTGCATATATCTGTGCTCACACTGCTTTATTGTGGGGACTGGGGACCACCAGTATATTATATAGGAGGAGTACAGTGCAGAGTTTTGCTGACCAGTGACCACCAGTATACGTTGTCTGCCTGAAAAACACTCCATATCTGTGCTGCATTGTAGTATATAGTAGGAGTACAGTGCATAATTTTGCTGACCACCAGTATATAATATATAGGAGTACGGTACAGAAGGCCACTGCTGTACCTACCTCTGTGTCGTCAAGTATACTATCCATCCATACCTGTGGTGCATTTCAGTTTTGCACAGTTTGCTGACCACCAGTATATAATATATAGCATTACGGTACAGTAGGCCACTGCTGTACCTACCTCTGTGTCGTCAAGTATACTATCCATCCATACCTGTGGTGCATTTAAGTTTTGCACAGTTTGCTGACCACCAGTATATAATATATAGCATTACGGTACAGTAGGCCACTGCTGTACCTACCTCTGTGTTGTCAAGTATACTATCCATCCATACCTGTGGTGCATTTAAGTTTTGCACAGTTTGCTGACCACCAGTATATAATATATAGCATTACGGTACAGTAGGCCACTGCTGTAACTACCTCTGTGTCGCCAATTATACTATCCATCCATACCTGTGGTGCATTTAAGTTTTGCACAGTTTGCTGACCACCAGTATATAATATATAGCATTACGGTACAGTAAGCCACTGCTGTACCTACCTCTGTGTCGTCAAGTATACTATCCATCCATACCTGTGGTGCATTTAAGTTTTGCACAGTTTGCTGACCACCAGTATATAATATATAGCATTACAGCACAGTAGGCCACTGCTGTACATACCTCTGTGTCGTCAAGTATACTATCCATCCATACCTGTGGTGCATTTAAGTTTTGCACAGTTTGCTGACCACCAGTATATAATATATAGCAGTACGGTACAGTAGGCCACTGCTGTACCTACCTCTGTGTCGTCAAGTATACTATCCATCCATACCTGTGGTGCATTTCAGTTGTGCGCAGTATATATAGTAGTAGGCCATTGCTATTGATACTGGCATATAATTCCACACATTAAAAAATGGAGAACAAAAATGTGGAGGTAAAAATAGGGAAAGAGCAAGATCCACTTCCACCTCGTGCTGAAGCTGCTGCCACTAGTCATGGCCGAGACGATGAAATGCCATCAATGTCGTCTGCCAAGGCCGATGCCCAATGTCATAGTAGAGAGCATGTAAAATCAAAAAAACAAAAGTTCAGTAAAATGACCCAAAAATCAAAATTGAAAGCGTCTGATGAGAAGCGTAAACTTGCCAATATGCCATTTACGACACGGAGTGGCAAGGAACGGCTGAGGCCCTGGCCTATGTTCATGGCTAGTGGTTCAGATTCACATGAGGATGGAAGCACTCATCCTCTCGCTAGAAAAATGAAAAGACTTAAGCTGGCAAAAGCACAGCAAAGAACTGTGCGTTCTTCTAAATCACAAATCCCCAAGGAGAGTCCAATTGTGTCGGTTGCGATGCCTGACCTTCCCAACACTGGACGGGAAGAGCTTGCGCCTTCCACCATTGCACGCCCCCTGCAAGTGCTGGAAGGAGCACCCGCAGTCCAGTCCCTGATAGTCAAATTGAAGATGTCACTGTTGAAGTACACCAGGATGAGGATATGGGTGTTGCTGGCGCTGGGGAGGAAATTGACGAGGAGGATTCTGATGGTGAGGTGGTATGTTTAAGTCAGGCACCCGGGGAGACACCTGTTGTCCGTGGGACGAATATGGCCATTGACATGCCTGGTCAAAATACAAAAAAAAATCAGCTCTTCGGTGTGGAATTATTTCAACACAAATGCGGACAACAGGTGTCAAGTCGTGTGTTGCCTTTGTCAAGCTGTGATAAGTAGTGGTAAGTACGTAAACCACCTCGGAACATCTTCCCTTATACGTCACCTGCAGCACATTCATCTTAAGTCAGTGACAAGTTCAAAAACTTTGGATGAAAGTGGAAGTAGTCCACTGACCACTAAATCCCTTCCTCTTGTAACCAAGCTCCTGCAAACCACACCAACAACTCCCTCAGTGTCAATTTCCACCTTACACAGGAAAGCCAATAGTCCTGCAGGCCATGTCACTGGCAAGTCTGACGAGTCCTCTCCTGCCTGGGATCCCTCTGATGCATCCTTGAGTGTAACGCCTACTGCTGCTGGCGCTGCTGTTGTTGCTGCTGGGAGTCGATCGACATCCCAGAGGGGAAGTCGGAAGACCACTTGTACTACTTCCAGTAAGCAATTTACTGTCCAACAGTCCTTTGCGAGGAAGATGAAATATCACAGCAGTCATCCTGCTGCAAAGCGGATAACTCAGGTCTTGACAGCCTGGGTGGTGAGAAACGTGGTTCCGGTATGCACCGTTAATTCAGAGGCAACTAGAGACTTGATTGAGGTACTGTGTCCCCGGTACCAAATACCATCTAGGTTCCATTTCTCTAGGCAAGCGATACCGAAAATGTACACAGACGTCAGAAAAAGAGTCACCAGTGTCCTAAAAAATGCAGTTGTACCCAATGTCCATTTAACCACGGTTATGTGGACAAGTGGAGCAGGGCAGACTCAGGACTATATGACTGTGACAGCCCACTGGGTAGATGTATTGCCTCCCGCAGCAAGAACAGCAGCGGCGGCACCAGTAGCAGCATCTCGCAAACGCCAACTCGTTCCTAGGCAGGCTACGCTTTGAATCACCGCTTTCCATAAGAGGCTCACAGCTGACAACCTCTTAAGGAAACTGAGGAACATCATCGCAGAATGGCTTACCCCAATTGGACTCTCCTGGGGATTTGTGACATCGGACAACGCCAGCAATATTGTGCGTGCATTACATGTGGGCAAATTCCAGCACGTCCCATGTTTTGCACATACATTGAATTTGGTGGTGCAGAATTATTTAAAAAACAACATGGGCGTGCAAGAGATGCTGTCGGTGGCCCGAAGAATTGCGGGCCACTTTCGGCATTCAGCCACCGCGTGCCGAAGACTGGAGCACCACCAAACAGTCCTGAACCTGCCCTGCCATCATCTGAAGCAAGAGGTGGTAACGAGGTGGAATTCAACCCTCTATATGCTTCAGAGGATGGAGGAGCAGCAAAAGGCCATTCAAGCCTATACATCTGCCCATGATATAGGCAAAGGAGGGGGAATGCACCTGACTCAAGCGCAGTGGAGAATGATTTCAACGTTGAGCAAGGTTCTGCAACCCTTTGAACTTGCCACACGTGAAGTCAGTTCAGACACTGCCAGCCTGTGTCAGGTCATTCCCCTCATCAGGCTTTTGCAGAAGAAGTTGGAGACATTGAAGGAGGAGCTAAAACAGAGCTATTCCGCTAGGCATGTGGGACTTGTGGATGGAGCCCTTCATTCGCTTAACCAGGATTCACGGGTGGTCAATCTGTTGAAATCAGAGCACTACATTTTGGCCACCGTGCTCGATCCTAGATTTAAAACCTACGTTGTATCTCTCTTTCCGGCAGACACAAGTCTGCAGAGGTTCAAAGACCTGCTGGTGAGAAAATTGTCAAGTCAAGCGGAACGTGACCCGTCAACAGCTCCTCCTTCATATTCTCCCGCAACTGGGGGTGCGAGGAAAAGGCTAAGAATTCCGAGCCCACCCACTGGCGGTGATGCAGGGTAGTCTGGAGCGAGTGCTGACATCTGGTCCGGACTGAAGGACCTGGCAACGATTACTGACATGTCGTCTACTGTCACTGCATATGATTCTGTCACCATTGAAAGAATGGTGGAGGATTATATGAGTGACCGCATCCAAGTAGGCACGTCAGACAGTCCGTACGTATACTGGCAGGAAAAAGAGGCAATTTGGAGGCCCTTGCACAAACTGGCTGTATTTTACCTAAGTTGCCCACCCTCCAGTGTGTACTCCGAAAGAGTGTTTAGTGCAGCCGCTCACCTTGTCAGCAATCGGCGTACGAGGTTACTTCCAGAAAATGTGGAGAAGATGATGTTCATCAAAATGAATTATAATCAATTCCTCCGTGGAGACATTCACCAGCAATTGCCTCCAGAAAGTACACAGGGATCTGAGATGGTGGATTCCAGTGGGGACGAATTAATAATCTGTGAGGAGGGGGATGTACACAGTGAAAGGGGTGAGGAATCGGAGGATGATGATGAGGTGGACATCTTGCCTCTGTAGAGCCAGTTTGTGCAAGGAGAGATTGATTGCTTCTTTTTTGGTGGGGGCCCAAACCAACCAGTCATTTCAGTCACAGTCGTGTGGCAGACCCTGTCGCTGAAATGATGGGTACGTTAAAGTGTGCATGTCCTGTTTATACAACATAAGGGTGGGTGGGAGGGCCCAATGACAATTCCATCTTGCACCTCTTTTTTCTTTCATTTTTCTTTGCATCATGTGCTGTTTGGGGACAATTTTTTTGAAGTGCCATCCTGCCTGACACTGCAGTGCCACTCCTAGATGGGCCAGGTGTTTGTGTCGACCACTTGTGTCGCTTAGCTTAGCCAAGCAGCGAACTTGGTGCACCTCTTTTTTTCTTTGCATCATGTGCTGTTTGGGGACAATTTTTTTGAAGTGCCATCCTGCCTGACACTGCAGTGCCACTCCTAGATGGGCCAGGTGTTTGTGTCGACCACTTGTGTCGCTTAGCTTAGCCAAGCAGCGAACTTGGTGCACCTCTTTTTTTCTTTGCATCATGTGCTGTTTGGGGACAATTTTTTTGAAGTGCCATCCTGCCTGACACTGCAGTGCCACTCCTAGATGGGCCAGGTGTTTGTGTCGGCCACTTGTGTCGCTTAGCTTAGTCACACAGCGACCTTGGTGCGCCTCTTTTTTTCTTTGCATCATGTGCTGTTTGGGGACTATATTTTTGAAGTGCCATCCTGTCTGACACTGCAGTGCCACTCCTAGATGGGCCAGGTGTTTGTGTCGGCCACTTGTGTCGCTTAGCTTAGCCATCCAGCGACCTTGGTGCTCCTCTTTTTTTTCTTTGCATCATGTGCTGTTTGGGGACTATTTTTTTGAAGTGCCATCCTGTCTGACACTGCAGTGCCACTCCTAGATGGGCCAGATGTTTGTGTCGGCCACTTGTGTCGCTTAGCTTAGCCATCCAGCGACCTCGGTGCAAATTTTAGGACTAAAAATAATATTGTGAGGTGTGAGGTTTTCAGAATAGACTGAAAATGAGTGGAAATTATGGTTATTGAGGTTAATAATACTATGGGATCAAAATGACCCCCAAATTCTATGATTGAAGCTGTTTTTGAGGTTTTTTTTTGTAAAAAAACACCCGAAACCAAAACACACCCGAATCCGACAAAACATTTTCAGGGAGGTTTTGCCAAAACACGTCCGAATCCAAAACACGGCCGCGGACCCGAATCCAAAACCAAAACACAAAACCCGGAAAATTTACGGTGCACATCACTACGTATAGTATAGACTGTATCAAACATTTAAATAATATAAATAAGTGGTCAGGAAAAGGTTAAACATACTATAATAATTAAATACATAAATACAATAGAACCAGTACTGCACTCTCTAAGCACACATTCTCCCACCTCATGGTAAGGATCCTGTCTCTTCTTCCTGGTAGCTACTCTCTGGTCCAGTGCACTGATTGAGGACTCAAATTCACACACACCGCAAACTTGGTAGAAGAAGCTGCTACCATCGGATATGTACAGGAGCTCTGTCCCTTAAACTGTATGATGCGGTGGCAGCTCTAATAATTGGATTATATAGCATTGCTATTGTTATAATTTGAGCCACTTGCTAAGAGGAGGGGGGTTTGCAGGCAACCTCCCCACCCCTGCTGCATTTGTCTATTATTATTATTATTATTATTAGTATCCTTTATTTATATGGTGTCACATGGGATCCGCAGCGCCCAATTACTGAGCACATAGACAAATAAGCAAAACAAGAAAACAGTGACTTACAGTTCAAGACAATATAGGACAAGTACAGGGTATATATTATAAACATAGCTGTGTCAGCAGACGACACTGAAATAAATATGGGGGATATGGTGCCGTTGAAGCAAGTATTGAAAAGAAGATAGGTTACGTCAGAGACGGAAAAGCACATGAGGAAAGAGGGCCCTGTTCGTGTAAGCTTACATTTTAAAAGGGAGGGGCACACAGACAGGGGTGATACAGATGTGGTGGAAAGTGAGCATGGAACAGAGGTCTTAGGATGAGAGATAGCAGGGTTTGGTGAAGAAGTGGGTCTTGAGAGCTCGTTTGAAGTTTTGTAGAGAGGTGGAGAGTCTGAGGTGGAGAGGTAGAGAATTCCAGATAAAGGGCGCAGAAAGATCCTGGAGGTAGGCATGGGAGGAGGTAATCAGTAGGCAGGAGAGGCGACATATGACATCTAGAAATGCTTATTCTCTCTCCAAGTAATCTAAACAGTTGTCTTCATAATCTAGACCAGGGGTTCTCAAACTCGGTCCTCAGGACCCCACACAGTGCATGTTTTGCAGGTAACCCAGCAAGTGCACAGGTGTATTAATTACTCACTGACACATTTTAAAAGGTCCACAGGTGGAGCTAATTATTTCACTTGCGATTCTGTGAGGAGACCTGCAAAACATGCACCGTGTGGGGTCCTGAGGGCCGAGTTTGAGAACCTGTGATCTAGACACTATTTGCCTCAGCTAGACAATACACAACAACAATTTTATGTGCAAATACAGTAGAATATTTTTTACTGATTCATGGTCACCCCTTCCAGCAGCTGCTGTGTCATTATAAATTGATTGAGCAACTTCCGTTTGACAATAACAATCCATGTTATGTTTATTTGGTAACTGTAAGATATTTATTTTTCTATTATTTTACTACTTCCTAGAATGTATTGTACATTACAAGGTAAATAAGCACTCATTGCATGCTGTGGGTCAGTGGCAGCACTGTGGCTGGTGACACCCGGTGCGCCAATTAGCCACCTTGCCTGCACTGGAGGCGATGCTAGGGGTGGTTTTCAGTATGCCGGCTGTCGGGATCCCGGCGCACAGTATACCGGGCCGGGATCCCGACAGCCGGCATACCGACACTTATTCTCCCTCGTGGGGGTCCACGACCCCCCTTGAGGGAGAATAAAATAGCGTGGCGTGCGCAGCGCGCCACCGTGCCCACAGCGTAGCGAGCGCAGCGAGCCCACAAGGGGCTCATTTGCGCTCGCCACACTGTCGGTATGCCGGCGGTCGGGCTCCCGGCACCGGTATACTGGTCGCCGGGAGCCCGACCGCCGGCTTACCATACTACACCCCGATGCTAGTGTGGCCCCTGGAGACTCTCACTACATTGTCGGATCTTCCTCAGTGATAGGAGTTGGGTGCTGCACGATAACGTCACAGTGCAGCACCTTGCTACTGGTCACTGCGGAGGAGCCCGACCCCCCGCAACCTCCTAGTGATGCTACTGCTGTAGGTTGTTTTCAGAACGATATGCCTTGTTCTGCTGCCTTTATTATTCGTACACATTTTATGTGTTTGATTCAAGGAAATGCACTGTCTGCAGATTTTATGATGAAATCCTCTGTGTAAAATGCTGATTTGTGCTGTTTTGCAAGGTGGACTAATGCAAACGCAAGAACCAGTATTTATTGGTGGTATTTATAAAAATAAAATACAAAACATTTCTTTTAGCTTTTTTGCATTTTAGGCAAAATTTATATGTTGCACAAATATTGGAAAGCTGCTCAATCAGATGTAATATCAGTCAGGTGCTAAAAGGGAGGGGTAATTCTGTGTAAGAAAAAACAATTTGTGTTCCCTAATGCACACTGAGTGAGTAATAATACTACATAATAAATCAGATAATACGGAGATCTTAGTTGCGTATATCTGCAGATAATAAGATTTTACTTACCGGTAAATCTATTTCTCGGAGTCCGTAGTGGATGCTGGGGACTCCGTAAGGACCATGGGGAATAGACGGGCTCCGCAGGAGACATGGGAACTTTAAGAAAGAATTTAGATTCTGGTGTGCTCTGGCTCCTCCCTCTATGCCCCTCCTCCAGAACTCAGTTAGAGAAACTGTGCCCGAAAGAGCTGACAGTACAAGCAAAGGATTTTGGGAATCCAGGGTAAGACTCATACCAGTCACACCAATCACACCGTATAACTTGTGATAACTTTACCCAGTTAACAGTATGAACAATCACAGAGCATCAGATAAACTCTGATGCAACTATAACATAACCCTTATTTAAGCAATAACTATATAGAAGCATTGCAGAAGAAGTCCGCACTTGGGACGGGCGCCCAGCATCGACTACGGACTACGAGAAATAGATTTACCGGTAAGTAAAATGTTATTTTCTCTAACGTCCTAGTGGATGCTGGGGACTCCGTAAGGACCATGGGGATTATACCAAAGCTCCCAAACGTGCGGGAGAGTGCGGATGACTCTGCAGCACCGAATGAGCAAACACAAGGTCCTCCTCAGCCAGGGTATCAAACTTGTAGAACTTTGCAAAGGTGTTTGAACCTGACCAAGAAGCCGCTCGGCAAAGCTGTAATGCCGAGACCCCTCGGGCAGCCGCCCAAGAAGAGCCCACCTTCCTTGTGGAATGGGCCTTAACTGATTTAGGCAGCGGCAATCCAGCCGCAGAATGAGCCTGCTGAATCGTGTTACAGATCCAGCGAGCAATAGTTTGCTTTGAAGCAGGCGCCCCAAGCTTATTGGAAGCATACAGGATAAACAAAGATTCTGTTTTCCTGACCTTAGCCATTCTGGCTACATAAACCTTCAAAGCCCCGACTACATCCAGTGACTCGGAATCCTCCAAGTCAGTAGTAGCCACAGGCACCACAATAGGTTGCTTTATATGAAAAGATGAAACCACTTTCGGCAGAAATTGTGGGCGGGTCCGCAATTCTGCTCTATCCGCATGGAAAACCAGATAAGGGCTTTTATGTGACAAAGCCGCCAATTCTGACACACGCCTAGCCAAAGCCAAGGCTAATAGCATGACCACCTTCCACGTGAGATATTTTACTTCCACCGTTTTGAGTGGTTCAAACCAGTGTGATTTCAGGAAACTCAACACCACGTTAAGATCCCAAGGTGCCACTGGAGGCACAAAAGGGGGCTGAATATGCAGCACTCCCTTTACAAACTTCTGAACTTCAGGCAGAGAAGCCAGTTCTTTTTGAAAGAAAACGGATAAGGCCGAAATCTGAACCTTAATGGAACCCAATTTAAGGCCCAAAGTCACTCCCGACTGTAGGAAGTGAAGGAAAAGGCCCAGCTGGAATTCCTCCGTAGGGGCACTCCTGGCCTCACACCAAGCCACATATTTTCGCCATATACGGTGATAATGTTGAGCCGTCACATCCTTCCTAGCCTCTATCAGCGTAGGAATGACCTCATCCGGAATGGCTTTTTCTGCTAGGATCCGGCGTTCAACCTCCATGCCATCAAACGCAGCCGCGGTAAGTCTTGGAACAGACAGGGCCCCTGTTGCACAAGTCCTGTCTTAGAGGCAGAGGCCACAGGTCCTCTGTGAGCATTTCTTGCAGATCTGGATACCAAGTCCTTCTTGGCCAATCCGGAACAAAAAATATTGTTCTCACTCCTCTTTTCCTTATGATTCTCTGCACCTTGGGTATGAGAGGAAGAGGAGGAAATACATAGACCGACGGGAACACCCACGGTGTCACCAGTGCGTCCACAGCTATCGCCTGAGGGTCTCTTGACCTGGCGCGATATCTCTGCAGCTTTTTGTTGAGGCGGGATGCCATCATGTCCACCTGTGGCAGTTCCCACCGACTTGCAATCTGCATGAAGACTTCTTGATGAAGTCCCCACTCTCCCGGGTGGAGGTCGTGCCTGCTGAGGAAGTCTGCTTCCCAGTTGTCCACTCCCGGAATGAACACTGCTGACAGTGCGCTTACGTGATTCTCCGCCCAGCGAAGAATTCTGGTGGCTTCTACCATCGCCACCCTGCTCCTTGTGCCGCCTTGTCAGTTTACATGAGCCACTGCGGTGATATTGTCTGACTGAATCAGAACCGGTTGGTCGCGAAGCAGGGTCTCCGCTTGACGTAGGGCGTTGTATATGGCCCTTAGTTCCAGAATATTGATGTGAAGGCAAGTCTCCTGACTTGACCACAGCCCTTGTATATATAATCCCTGTGTGACTGCCCCCCACCCTCGGAGGCTTGCATCCGTGGTCACCAGGACCCAGTCCTGAATGCCGTATCTGCGACCTTCGAGAAGGTGAGCACTCTGCAGCCACCACAGGAGAGACACCCTGGCCCTGGGGGATAGGGTGATTAACCGATGCATCTGAAGATGTGATCCGGACCACTTGTCCAGTAAGTCCCATTGGAAGGTCCTCGCATGGAACCTGCCGAAGGGAATGGCCTCGTATGATGCCACCATCCTTCCCAGGACTCGAGTGCAGTGATGCACTGACACCTGTTTTGGTTTTAATAGATTCCTGACCAGTGTCACGAGCTCCTGAGCTCTCTCTATCGGTAACATTCTCCCTTTATCTGAGGGGTGTCTTTCTCCATTTTTAGTTGCTTGGTTATACACACTGTTTATGCAGACGGTTGTAAATTCACATTATAAGAAAGAGAGTGAGTTTTGACTATATATTCAAGAGCCACAAATTATCTATAAGCATATTGATTGGTGATCCGGTCTGTTCAAAAAAAATTTTTTTTATTATTATTATTATTATTCTTTTATGATACATTTTCTATAGATCCTTTTATTGGGATAGTTATTACGAATAATTTATACTCATAGGGTTGTTTTCTACTATATTTAATTATAATTCATATAAATATAGGAATTATACAATAAACATGAATATAATAGTTAAGAACCATTATTTCACCCTATCACTTTAAAAATAATATAAAAACATCATGAAAATATTGCGCACATACATGTTTCAAGTATTTATTTTTATATATATATATATATATATGTACGTATGTAGAAATATTTAGTGTGTTCATATTTTTGTACACTTGGTTATAACTCAATCTAATGGAATTATACTGTATAATTTAATAATTATCTATGCTGTCGGTACCACCATGAATTCTTTATATCGTCCGCCTAGATAAGGCTGTACGACAGAAGAATTAAGATCTTACCATTAAAGAAATATTTACTATAAAACTAATAAGTTAATAAACATATAGTGTGTATTTGGACAAAAATAGATGATAATCTGACTAATACCTATATGAGGTGTTAGTAAAACTCCGTATTTAGGATTATGTGCAATAAAACAAATGCACATTAATTCTAAATTACCCCTGTCTCAGTGTAGAGAGGGTTAAACTAAGACCAGTCTTTCTTCTCTGTGTTTCAAAGTTGCTTCAAGGAAGATCTGATTAGTCTTAATATGTAAAGGCAGGTTCTATATGACTTCTTATTATCTTGTATCCATTTAATTGATGATCTATTATCATTATTGACTCAATGTTTCTTGATTCTTTATGATTATCTTATTTTAGTTATGAGCAATCTTTTTTCTTTATTCAGTTTAATGTATTTGTGAGATTAGGAATATGTTTTATTTCATTTTGACTACTAATTGACACATCAGAATCGATTTGTGCAATCAGCTAGGTATAAATGCTGCAGCTCTCAGTAGGAAGGTATTCGTCTTGAGGAAGTCTCCGTTGCTAGGAGACGAAACGCGTTGACGCCCCTTTTCTACGAGTTCATTATTAGACACCCGTTATTTGGCAGACAGGCTCCTTACCATCTCGGCTCCCGACACCCCGTCCGGTGTACATACTACAGCCAAGTGACCTCTAGGAACCGCACCGCACCTCCGCTGTGAGGTAAAAAGTTATTTCAGCTATTCACGGCATTTTGTTATTTGGAAACTGCTGCGGCTATGGATATGAACGGATCTCCGCAGTGAGACCACTATAACACCAGCCATCAGCGGAAGTGCTTTTCCATACTGCTACCATCAGCTGAATAAATTACGTCCCTTGTGGGGAAGTTCCTATTATAACACCATCTTATGGTCAATTGACGGCTTCCCTAACGGAGGTCAGAGCATTTTAGCAAGTTTGCTTTCCAATTATTACTGAGGCATCAACCAAAAATCTTCATCTCTACCTCGTGCATTTGCACACAGGACCCTGTGATAAACTCCAGGAACCAGCATGGGGTAATTATTATTGTTTTTGCCTCTAATAACTTTTTTTATTAGCTAATGCGGAGCCTTCTGTGGACAGTCCATATGATTTTACACTGGGACGCCAGTGATAGAATCAATTGACATTCTTTGTTAGAGAGCTTCTCTCTCAAGATAACCATTTTTGCACTTTAGATATATTGTATACTATTGTAACAGCACGTTTACAATTATAGATACAGTGTTTCTGCTTACGTATATTAGAGGTAGTAACCTCTGAATTTTTAAACTGCTAATCTTCTATGTATTGTTTGGTTTATGTGTCTATGTGGTATTTAACTGTTTGATAAAAATTTTTCTTTTTAAAAGGTCAAGCCTCATTGAGTCAATTATTCTCCATGCTAGACTGCATTTAGTTAATTAATTAATCAATTAATTTTAAGTGATTTTTGGAGCGCAGAGCATTTCTTTTGTTTGTCTATCGGGAGATAAACCCTTTTCTGGTCTGTGTCTAGGATCATGCCTAGGAGAGGCAGATGAGCTGTAGGAACCAACTGTGACGTTGGAATATATAGAATCCAGCCGTGTTGCCGTTACACTTCCAGAGAAAGTGATCTCGCTTTTATGAGGAGATCGTCCAAGTACGTGATAATAGTGACACCTTGCTTCCGCAGGAGCACCATCATTTCCGCCATTACCTTGGTGAATATTCTCAAGGCCGTGGAGAGACCAAACGGCAACGTCTGAAATTGGTAATGACAATCCCGTACCGCAATTCTGAGGTACGCCTGATGAGGTGGATAAATGGGGACATGAAGGTATGCATCCTTTATGTCCCGAGTCACCATAAAATCTCCCCCTTTCAGGCTTGCAATGACCGCTCTTAGCGATTCCATCTTGAACTTGAACCTTTTCAGGTATATGTTCAGGGATTTTAAATTTAATATGGGTCTGACCGAACCGTCTGGTTTCGGGACTACAACATGGTCGAATAATAACCCCCTCCTTGTTGAAGGAGGGGGAACCTTGACCACCACCTGTTGAAGATACAATTTGTGAATTGCAGTTAACACTGTTTCCCTCTCGTGGGGGGAAGCCGGCAGGGCCGTCGGTGAGGGGGCATCTTCTCAAAGTCCAGCTTGTATCCCTGAGACACAATATCTATTGCCCAGGGATCTAACAGGGAGTGAACCCACTTGTGGCTGAACTTACGAAGGTGTGCCCCCACCGGGCCTAGCTCCGCCTGTGGAGCCCCAGCGACATGCGGTGGATTTTTGTAGAGGCCGGGGAGGACTTCTGTTCCTGGGAACTAGCTGTGTTGTGCAGCTTCTTTCCTCTGCCCCCGCCTCTGGCAAGAAAGGACGCACCTCGGACTTTCTTGTTTCTTTATTCGAAAGGCTGCATTTGATAATGTCGTGCTTTCCTAGGCTGTGCAGGGATATAAGGCAAAATATCAGAATTACCAGCTATAGCTGTGGAGACCAGGTCCGAGAACCCTTCTCCACACAATCCTCAGCCTTCCATATGCCTCTTAAGTCGGCATCATCTGTCCATTGCATATTGTACAGGACACGTCAAGCAGAAATCGACATAGCTTTGACTCTAGGACCCAGTATACTCATGTCTCTTTGGGCATGTTTTATATATACATATCTCTTAAGACAGCATCTTTAATATATATATATCTCTATATATACATATATATATCTATATACATACTAGGGTCTCAATCTCTGCTGATAAGGTACCTGTCCACGCTGCCACAGCGCTATAAACCCATGCCGACACAATCGCCGGTCTGAGTAGTGTACCAGAATGTGCACGCTATCTGCAGGATCCCTGAGAAGAGCTGTTACGTCAGGGCTACCTTTTGGGCAAACGTGACACCCTAGGGGAAGATTCCCATCATATCCTGGCCCTAGTGGGGAAAGGATACTGCCTGAGACTTCTTTGTGGGAAACTGCAGTCTCTTGTCTGGAGATTCCCGCTCTTTTTCATCATGAGAGGAGGGAAATTTACCTCCGCTTTCTTCCCCTTAAACATGTGTACCCTTGTGTCAGGGACAGATGAGTCATCAGTGATATGCAAATCATCTTTTATTACAATAATCATATATTGAATACTTTTCTGCCATTTTGGCTGTAACTTTGCATTATCGTAGTCGACACTGGAGTCAAACTCCGTGTCGATATCAGTGTCTATTATTTTGGATAGTGAGCATTGAGAGACTCTAAAGGTCTCTGCGACATAGGGACAGACATGGGTAGATTCCCTGTCTGTTCTCTAATCTTTTGTGCAATAAATTCACCTTAGCACTTAATTACACATATCCAAACAGGTGTCGGCGTTGTCGACGGAGACACCCTCTCACACACACATTTGCTCCATCTCCTCCTTAGGGGAGCCTTTTACCTCAGACATGTCGACACACACGTACCGACACACCACACACTCAGGGAATGCTCATCTGAAGACAATTCCCTCATAAGGCCCTTTGGAGAGACAGAGAGAGAGAGTATGCCAGCACACACCCCAGCGCTATTAACCCAGGAATAACACAGTAACTTAATGTTAACCCAGTAGCTGCTGTTTATATTGATTTTTGCGCCTAATTATGTGCCCCCCCTCTCTTTTTACCCTCTTCTACCGTGTAACTGCAGGGGAGAGACTGGGGAGCTTCCTCTCAGCGGTGCTGTGGAGAAAAAACATGGCGCTGGTGAGTGCTGAAGAAGAAGCCCCGCCCCCTCGACGGCGGGCTTCTGTCACGCTTTCATGTACAATTTTGGCGGGGGCTCATACATGTATACAGTGCCCAACTGTATATTTTTTTTTTGCAAATAAATTTTTATTGAAGTTTCATAGTGACAGAAAACAAAAAGTTGCAGAAACATTTCAATAGCATCTAGTAACTTCAGAGATACATCATCCGGAGATACTCAACATCGTGCATAATAAAGAGACCCGGAAAGGGGATATCGCCTTTCCACAAACGTATCGTATCTCCAGAAAAAAGAGAAATAAACACAAAAAAAAAGAGGAGTAAGAACCATAAATGTTTCATGAATTATAACTTCTTAAAGCGAAGGGAAAGAGTAGAAGTAGGAGAGGAAAGAAGGGTAGCGAGAGACAGAGAGAAAGACAAAGGGATAAGGTGTAGTGTTACTCTCAGAGTAGAGGAGTAGAGAGAAGGATAGCGTAGACAGACAAGATTTAGGGAGGGGGGGGGGGAGGGGGGGGGGGTTCTCTCTTCCCGTTCTCAGGGGCTTTAACCGTGACTTATACCAGGTGGCTTCTGGAGGTAAAAAGAGGTGGTTTTCTCTTAACGAGAAGATTTGTAATGGGTTGTCGCTTTATATTCCAGCCAAGGGCTCCAAGTAGCAATGAAGGAAGTGTTTCTCATTTCCAAAGACAAAATGAGGTCCTCCATTGCCATATAGTGATCTAAGCGGGCGTTCCATTCTTTCATAGTGGGGGACACTGTTGATTTCCAGTGAACTGGGATCACTGCCTTAGAGGCACTTAAAATATGGCGAAGAAGTGATTTCTTGAGATGATATCTAGGTGTACGCGTGAGATTTAATAACCAAAAACTAGGGCAAAAGGGTAAGTCCTCACCGAGGATAATACTAGCTGTCTCAACCACCTTGCACCAATACGGTTGCAAGAGCGAGCATTCCCACCATATATGTAGTGGGTGCCCACTGCTATCCCGCCACTCCAACACGTGTTGGGTACTCCAGGATAGATTTTCGCAAGGATATTTGGGCATCTATACCACCTTGTAAGTACTTTGTAGTGAGTTTCCAAGACTAACATATTGGTAGTTAATGAGAAAGTATTTTTATAAATACCTTCCCAGTCGTCTGTAGTCACCAAACCCTCAAGGTCTAATTCCCAATCCCTGACAAATTTAGGTTGGGAGGAAAATCTGTGATTCAATATCCATTTGTAAAACGTGGAAAGAGTATGCCTAGGGTATGTGTGGGAGAGGCACATCTGCTCAAACAAAGTCAGAGCTCGTATACCCTTTCCAGAAGTGCAAAAAGTCTGTAGGTAATGTTTAATTTGGAGATATCTCCAGATTTCTTTATTGGGTAGATTCCATTTAGTTTGCAGTTCGGGAAAAGGTATTATGCCGGATGAGTCCAGCAGTTGGTTAGTTCTCAGGATGCCCCTTTCCTGCCATGAACGGTACGACAGGGAGTGGCATCCCGGGGGAAACTCAGGATTTCCAAACAGCGGTGAGAGTGGGGAAGGATGCGCTGAAACATGAGGAAGGGAGCGTAAGAGACGCCAACACGTAAAGATGGGTCCAGCTAGCGGGTGCAATACCTGGGGGACTTTAGAGAGCCAAGGGGAGTTCGAGCTAAGAGATGGAAGAGAGGCCAGTTCAATGTCTACCCATTGTTTCCTGTGGAGTTCACTACTCCACTCCATTACCCTCGTAAGGAGTACTGCATGGTAGTAGGATAGGAAGTGGGGAAGCTGGAGGCCTCCTTGATGTTTCCGTCTAAAGAGAATCTCATGCTTAAATCGGGGTTTTCGCCCCGCCCAAATGTAGTCTCTAATCTTTCGTTGCAGTAAGAGAAACCATGATCGAGGAATAGCAACAGGTAGAGTTTGTAACAGGTAAAGAATTCTGGGTAAAATATTCATTTTGATTACTGCTATTCTCCCTATCCATGAAATTTTTTTCCCACCCCATTTGGAGAGATCAGATTGAAGTTTTGATAGGAGTGGGGGGAAATTCAGTTGGTAAATCTGGGGAAGATCTCTGTGTAGGATTACTCCTAAATATTTTAATTGTGTTGGATGCCATGCAAAGGGCGAGATAGATTGTAGTACTTGGAGGCTGGTCTGATCTAGTGTTAAATTCAATGCTGTAGATTTAGATAAATTAATTTTAAAATTGGAGAGAGTTCCAAAACGTTTAAATTCTTTAAGAAGGTTGGGTATAGAGGTCAGGGGATTAGAAATCACTGCAAGGAGGTCATCCGCAAACAGGGCGAGCTTGTACTCCGTCGTCCCCACCTGCAACCCTGTGATGTTAACATTCTGGCGAATGGCCCTCGCCAGGGCCTCCATGCAAAGCACAAAAATAAGCGGCGACAGAGGACACCCCTGACGAGTGCCATTCCGTATCTGGAATGTGTCCGACAGTTCACCATTGATACGAACGCGAGCCGCGGGACCAGAGTACAGGGCCCTAATTCTCTGGAGGCCCACCAGGCCCAGGCCCATGTGCTCCAGCACCCCCAACAGGAAGTCCCAGTCCACTCTGTAGAACGCTTTTTCTGCGTCTGTTGAGAGGAGAATGGAAGGGGATTTACAAGTTGATGCGTAATAAATTAAGTCCAGAACCTTCGTGGTGTTATCTCTGGCCTCGCGGCCCGGAACGAACCCCACCTGGTCCGGGTGTATCAGTTTTGGAAGAAAGAGTTTTAACCGGTTCGCCATTAATTTTGCGAAAAGCTTTAAGTCTACATTTAGCAGGGAAATGGGTCTATAACTGGAACATTGGGTCGGATCCTTGCCCTCCTTATGGATCACTGTGATATGTGCGAGCATAGACTGGGGAGAGAAGGAGGACTGGTCTGAAACCTGATTAAAAGCTCTAAGCATCAGAGGTAGCAAAACATCTCCAAATGTCTTATAATAGGCTAAAGAGAAGCCGTCAGGGCCCGGACTCCTGCCATTAGGGGTGGTTTTAATAGCTTCTTCAAGCTCTGCCAGAGTGTAGGGGTCCTCAAGTGACTCGACTTCTTCTGGTGTAAGAGTGGGGAAATTAATTTCACGTAAAAACTCTGCGATAGAGGCCTTTCGGGAGAGGTCGGATCCGACCTTCGTGGAGCCTCTTAGATTGTATAACTGGGTGTAATAATGTCGGAAGGCTGCTGCTATCTCTGTCGTGGTGTGTTGTGTTGTTCCCGTGTGCGATTTAACTTTAGATATAAAAGATGCCGCACGTTGAGCCTGGAGAGCCCGAGCCAGCAGCTTCCCTGGCTTGTTCCCCCATAGAAAATAACGACTACGGCATTTTCTAGCCTCTAATTTCAACCTATGGGACATAAGCGAGTCTAATTCCTTCGGAGCCATTAGTAATGATTGAAGATTATCATTTGACATGGTGGATTTATGGAGAAGTTCTAAGGCTTGAATTTTTAGTAACAAGGCCTCCCGTGCCGCCATATGTCGTTTTTTCCTATGGGCGCCTATTTGAATGAGTTTTCCCCTTATTACACATTTGTGGGCCTCCCAGACTACCACTTTAGAGATCCCTTCTGTGTCGTTAACATCAATATAGTCGGCTATAGCCTCCCTGATCTGCTGCTGGCAGCCGGGATCCTGGATGATCATCTCGTTTAATCTCCACGTATAAGAATTCGGGCGAGCGGGGGACAAGCGAACCCCCAGAGATACAGGAGCATGATCTGTCCAGGACATGCTGCCCACAGCAGAAGCCTCAGCCAGGTGCAAAAATCTATGGGGGATAAATAAGTAGTCAATCCTAGTGTAAGTGTTGTGAGGGTGTGAATAAAAGGTAAAATCCCGAGTGGAGGGGTGTTGTATCCTCCAGACGTCAATGAGTTGAAAGTTATGTAGAATCATCCTGACCCTACGGTGTAGTTTATCCGAATATCTAGGGGAGGGGTTGGAGGAGTCTAATCGGGGCTCCAAAGACCAGTTTAAATCCCCGCCAAAAAGCAAAATCCCAGTAATGTGTGGTTGGGCTAGGGTGAGGACTCTTTCCAAGAAGCCTGGCTGTGCCTTGTTAGGGGCATAAGCATTAAGAAATGTAAGAGCTCTATTGGCGATAGTGCAATTTAAAAGCAGAGCCCTGCCGGGGACAAGTTGATGGCAAACAACATCCGCAAGGGCAACATGTTTAGCAAACAGAATCGCTACCCCCAAAGTCTTACCATCAACGTTGTTGGAGAAATACCCTGTAGGGAAGTCTCGACTCCTGAGAGAGGGGGCCACCCCCTCTTTAAAGTGGGTTTCTTGCACAAAGGCAACATCTGCTTTTTCGGCTTTCAATTCTCGTAAGGCCCTTGACCGTCTCTCAGGAATGTTGAGTCCCCGGGCATTAATAGAAACCACTTTTAGTAGCGCCATTTACCCGTTCCAAAGAGAAATAGTGGATCTGGTCTCACAGAGGTCCCAGCAGCATAGAGTAGGGTTTGGGCGTTGGTGAGTCTAGGTAATTCTGGAAGGGAAGGGAGAACCTGAAAAAGAGGAGGGGAAAAAGAAGAGGACAGAGAGAGATCAACAGAACAGAAAGGCATAACAATATAGAACAGTTGAACAAGTGAAGGCATAACACCGCTCCTGGTGGTACGAACAATGGGGACAGAGTTCCCATCGATCGTTCCAGGACCAAACATCGCGGTGCAAAAGGGGTAACAAGGGAGGGACGGATCAGCCCTCCAACACGAACCACATCAATGGATCATAATTAGCGACCACAAAAATATGAACATTGCATGTCACAACAATAGAAACAGTACATCACCCGAACTATGTTAAGGAAGTAGAGACCGTGGCAGAGTTGCTGAAATCCCACTCTATTCAGGAAATTAAAATGTCTAGGTCCCTCGGGCATGATGAGACTATCAAATATAGAGACGGGGGTCCGAGAGGCATCACGCCCCTCATCTGCAAGGTGTCTCAGGGAGGAAGTCTTCATGTAGGAGCAGTGGCCCCTCCCATGGAGTCACGACATAATGAAGCAGTCCTCTGTATGTCAGTCAATCTCGCGTAGCGGGAAAAAGTTGCCATTCTAAAGGTGGGGTAGTCAGGTCTTCGCAGCCGAGGAGGAGGATGAAGATGGAGGGGACGGAAGGGAGCGGTTCCGTTTCTGTGCTGCTGAAGGAGATCCCACTGTTTGGAAAGGTATGTCAGCCCGGGGGGGTTGGGGGGGCGGATCCTCAAGCCCACGGATTGCCACTCAGGGACCTGCACAGGGTCAATAGATAGGGTGGAGCAGAAGGGGGCGACATCTTCAGGGGTCAGAATCGTGGCAGACCGGCCGTCATTGGTTGCTGTAATGCTGAAAGGAAATCCCCACCTGTATCTGATGTTGTTTTTACGGAGGGCATCGGTTAGGGGCTTTAATTGACGTCTAGACTGTAGAGTGTGCCGAGAAAGATCTTGGAAGACCTGGATAGGTGAGCCATTGAAGTCTAGGTCACCGGAGTTCCGGAGTTTCCTAATTATCTCTTCTTTTTGGCTGTAGTAGTGAAGCCGGCAAATGATATCTCTTGGTCGTTCGGTCTGCAGGCCTCTGGGACGCAGTGCTCTGTGTGCCCTGTCGAATACAATGGGGTCGTTTGGGTCTGTTTCCAGGACTGCACCAAAAATCTTGTTGAGGACATCTGGGATGCTTTGCTGTGGTATGTCTTCAGGGATGCCCCTCACTCGCAGGTTGTTCCTACGTCCCCTGTTATCTATATCATCAAGATGGTCGTGCAGGCTCTGGATCTCTTCTGCTTGAAGTCTGATTGTATCCACCAATGCGTGTTGAAAAGCGTTGGATTCATCTCCCCTGGTCTCCAATGATTCGATACGAGAACCCAGCTGAGTCAGTTCAGACCGAAGTGAGGACACCTCAGAGTGGACTACGTCCCGAAGTTTACTCTCCAAAGATGTGAAGTCCGCCTTAGTGGGCAAGGTCTGTAAGAGGGTGAGGACTTTCTGCATATCTTGCTGTCCAGCGGAGTTCCTATCTGGTGTAGTCACCCTGGTTTCGCCTTGCGTCTCCGACCTCTCGGGTTGAGCCGGAGAGGAAGGCGCCGATGGAGTCGACATATCTGTATCTTTCCGGAGATTGAGAAACCGTCTTAGGTCTGAGCGGGGGGTGACTTTGGACTGACAAATAGAGGTTTTAACTCCCCTACGTTTCCTGCGACTCATGGATAATATGCCCCCACATGATAATGGCTCCTACAGCATCTTAAAGCCAGCTTACCTGGAGACACCCCTGGCTTCCCCAATGACACTCTGGAGTCAGCAATCCCTCCTAATGCTGACCCATCCATGCCTCTCTAAATACAATGCACAAATTGGATCTTTCCATGCAGGGTATAGCATACTCCTACACACGTGTCAGTTCTCCCATACATGCATTTGGCCCCTGTATGGCTCATCTCCCACTGTGTAACCTTATAGTGCGCCCAACATGGCTGCCTTATCTGGTGCGCTTGTGGATGGGATGAAAAATGCGTGGACCTGATGTTTTTATTGGAACCCTACTCTGAACTTAAGGACTCTGCAATCTCCCCATTTTGTGTTCTCTTCTAGGGGTGGACTATTCCACCCTGGGTAATCCTACGCAGTGCGCCTAAGATGGCTGCCGCACCTGGTGCCTTGTGAGGGTGGAATACACAACCCCTGGAGGTTATTACTCAAAATGCCTACACCAATCATGCATTATTCTTTCTGTGTCTTTGTCTGTGTGGTTTATCTTTTGATGTAATACTTAAATCTTCTGTATTATGTGCATTGTGTGAGTTCTAGTTGGCGCCGCGGATGGCTGCCTCGATGCTGCTCTGCCAAGCAGCCTTAGTTTTTAGTCTTAAATGTATAATATGTCTACTGTACAGTTGCATATGTGCAGTATGAACTCATATGTGTAATGTTTGTAATGTATGCTACGTTTTTCCTCCATGTTTCTGCTTGGCGATGCATTGTACCACAAAGAATTCCTAGTGTACGTGAGTACACCTGGCCAATAAAGCTGATTCTGATTCTGATTCTGATATTGGAAAGCTGCTCAATCAGATGAAATATCAGTCAGGTGCTAAAAGGGAGGGGTAATTCTGTGTAAGAAAAAACAATTTGTGTTCCCTAATGCACATTGAGTGAGTAATAATACTACATAATAAATCAGATAATACGGAGATCTTAGTTGCGTATATCTGCAGATATAGGGTTAAGTCCCCAGGCCGATCGACAAGGCTTCTCCGTCACTGGGGGTCCCTAATACTAGGTATGGGTCCGGGGTGCAGGACCCCATCATGCCGGCACAGGTCAGCTACCCCAGGTCAGCACACAGGTGAAAGTTAATAAGAAGCACAGAAGTGCTATGTAAGTGGTGTGATTAAAATACAAAAATATATACAAAGTGATAGGGAAAATCATGAGTGTTAATAAAGTGTTAGGGTGTGCCGACCTGAAGCAGCCCAGCCATACCGACACAGGGGCCACCGCACCCACCCCATAAATAATTACATATATGTCTGGGTCTAAATGCCCAGTGTAAGGCCACATGATAATGGCTCCTACAGCATCTGAGAGCCAGCTTACCTGGGGATACCCCTGGCTTCCCCAATGGCACTCTGGAGTCAGCAATCCCTCCTAATGCTGACCCATCCATGCCTCTCTAAATACAATGCACAAATATTGGAAAGCTGCTCAATCAGATGTAATATCAGTCAGGTGCTAAAAGGGAGGGGTAATTCTGTGTAAGAAAAAACAATTTGTGTTCCCTAATGCACACTGAGTAATAATACTACATAATAAATCAGATAATACGGAGATCTTAGTTGCGTATATCTGCAGATATAGGGTTAAGCCCCAAGGCCGATCGACAAGGCTTCTCCGTCACTGGGGGTCCCTAATACTAGGTATGGGTCCGGGGTGCAGGACCCCATCATGCCGGCACAGGTCGGCTACCCCAGGTCAGCACACAGGTGAAAGTTAATAAGGGTTAATAAGAAGCACAGAAGTGCTATATAGCTAAATAGTGTGGCGTGCGCAGCGCGCCACCGTGCCCACAGCGTGGCGAGCACAGCGAGCCCGCAAGGGGCTCATTTGCGCTCACCACACTGTCGGTATGCCGGTGGTCGGGCTCCCGGCGCCGGTATGCTGGTCGCCGGGAGCCCGACCGCCGGCTTACCATACTACACCCCGATGCTAGTGTGGCCCCTGGAGACTCTCACTACATTGTCGGATCTTCCTCAGTGATAGGAGTTGGGTGCTGCACGATAACGTCACAGTGCAGCACCTGGCTACTGGTCACTGCGGAGGAGCCCGACCCCCCGCAACCCCCTAGTGATGCTACTGCTGTAGGTTGTTTTCAGAACGATATGCCTTGTTCTGCTGCCTTTATTATTCGTACACATTTTATGTGTTTGATTCAAGGAAATGCACTGTCTGCACTATAAATGCAGATTTTATGATGAAATCCTCTGTGTAAAATGCTGATTTGTGCTGTTTTGCAAGGTGGACTAATGCAAACGCAAGAACCAGTATTTATTGGTGGTATTTATAAAAATAAAATACAAAACATTTCTTTTAGCTTTTTTGCATTTTAGGCAGAATTTATATGTTGTCAGGAGTTATAAACAAACTAATAGTATTTTGAGAAAACTAAAATTATTCTGAAAATAACAGTGTTGATTTTTGGGAACTACTTAAAAAGAAATGACTAATCTGATCAGCCCAAATGTGACAAAATAGACTCAGCACAACTGAGGGGTCACCACGCTCACATGTATCACTTTCTTATTGAGTAACATCTACACAGTATCTATCCCTGCTGCAACTTCGGTAAACTGATTTAATGAGCCATTTGCATTTTCAATGTACTGAAAACATATCTGCTAACCTTATTCCTGTGCTCACCCTTTGCTTGCCTTCATTTATTGCTGGCACTCCTAACCTTAGCTTATTTTTGGATATGTTCTTGATTCCTGATTTCTGCTATGTCCCTCAACAGTTCATCTCCTGGTCACTCTGGGTCTCTGACTGCACTGAAGTAGTGAAGAGAAGGGATTGAGATGCAGTCAGTGCCAGGGCTGGTGGGGTGGTTGCCCATAGCATACCTCCCAACATTGGGAGGGATGGACGAAAAAGGGGTGTGGCCTATAGAAATGGACGAGGCTTTGTGGGAGTGCCGCAATCATGAGCCACGCCTTCACTATGGGGGCATGGCCAGCGCTCTGTGAGCTGCTGGCATGCCCCCTCTCCCTCCATCTCTAGTGAATAGATGCTGTGTGCATGTGCACAGCGTCTATTCACACAGAGCAGCAAGTGCAGGAGCCTCCCAACTGCCACACTCCACCGTGGGACTCTGTGGCCCAAGGGTGGGACAGCGGGACAGTCCTAAAAAAAGAGACTGTCCTGCAAAAATCGGGACAGTTGGGAGGTATGCCCATAGGCCGTCACACACTGGGGAGACCCACAGATAGCTGTATTACTGGCAGAGTTTGCATTGGGGCATATGTATACAGCAGTGGTGCAAGTAGCAAAAATTCTTAGTGGTACTGTGGCCAAAAAAATGGGTGTGACTGCATGGGGCGTGGTCAATGAAAATGGGAGCATGATACACATATGGGGGGATACACATATGACCCCAATAGTGCAGTGCCAGATACACATATGCCCCCAATAGTGCCAAATACACATATGCCCCCAACAGTGCATTGCCAGATATACATATATCCTCAATAGTACAAGATACACATATGCCCCCAATAGTGCAGTGCCAGATATACATATGCCGCAATAGTGCAGTGCCAGATACACATATACCCTCAATAGTACCAGATACACATATGCCCCAATAGTGCGGTGCCAGATATACATATGCCCCCAATAGTGCCAGATACACATATAACTCCAGTAGTGCAGTGCCAGATACACACATGCCTGCACAGTGCCAGATATGCCCCTACAGTGTCAGAATCACATATGCCCCCACAGTGCCAAATACACATGTGCCCCCACAGTGCCAGATATGTCCTCAGTGTGCCAGATACAAATATGCCCCCATAGTGCCAGATACACATATGCCTCCACAGTGGCAGAATCATTATGCCTCCACAGTGTTTGATACACATATGCTCACACGGTGCCAGATACACATACGCCCCCACAGTGCCAGATATGCCCCCACTGTGCCAGATGGTATTTTAACCAAACCTTTGGTGCATGCTCATTATAGTTATTATAAATATGTGTGTGTTGTAGGACAGTTCACAACATGCCTGTCAACTCTCCTGACTTGGCTGGTTGTTCTCACAAGATTCGGCATTACCTCACCACCACAGCCCTGGGAAATGCTGAGGAAGAGCGGCTGATAAACTGTGCTAATAAGTGTTGCCATCTGCCTCAGCAGCTCTGCTGCTGAGGCAGATGGCAACAATTAAGGCATAGTTTCACTGCAGTGCATTCACTGCAGCTTTCGCTCTAGTCTGAACACAGTCTCGCTAGATTTGACATCATCATCTCACGAGACAGTGACTGTCGGCTGCCGAGTAAGTTCCTAAGCTGCCGAGGAGCACCACTGCCTGTCTGCTCAATGCTGTATTACTTTTTTTGGTAGTAGAGGCTGGAGACCAGGGACAGTGTGTGGGGGGCCACGGGACTGGCACCAGGCCTATAATCCGGCCCTGGACACAGTGGCTGCAAGGTGGTAGGCCCGGCGGTACTGCATACTGGCTGCCAATTTCTTACCAGTACGCACTACCGTCCCGTACTGTCATACTTGCAGCACTGGTGTACAGGGGTTTTCTGTGTGGCATACTGTGAACTGGGGGCATTACAGTGTGTTCAACACTTTTGTGGTGCTGGGAGTATTTATCCCTAGATTGTGAGTACCTTGGAGCAGGGCCCTCTTCCCTCCTGTTCTCACAACCACCTTCTCTCACAACTCAATTACAGCCTACGTAGCGAATGTCTAAACCTGCATCTCCTCTTGCTCATTACTGTTTATTATTCCAGTGGCTGCCTGCCCCAGTAGTATAACGACTACTCCTTTGCTTCCTTTCATCTCAGTTGTATTGTGTACTGAGAACTGTGTTGCTAATAGTTACCTGTGCTCTCTTTTAGTTTTTCTGTTATTGTAATGTTAAGCTCTATGTACCCTGTATTGTTCTAATGTGCTGCGAAACACTTGTGGTGCCCTATAAATAAAAATAGGATTTTAATTACCTACCGGTAAATCCTTTTCTCGTAGTCCATAGAGGATACTGGGGTTCCATTTAGTACCATGGGTATAGATGGGTCCACTAGGAGCCATGAGCACTTTAAGAATTTGATAGTTTGGGTTGGCTTCTCCCTCTATGCCCCTCCTACCAGACTCTGTCTAGGAAACTGTGCCCGAGGAAACGGACATACTTTGAGAGAAGGATATGAAGGATAGTGGTGAGATTCCGAACCAGCACACACAAACCAGAGGAAAGCTATGCTAACCCAACTTTAAACAGGAACAGCAACAGCTGAACCAACAATACTTAACCATGTAACACTGCAGGAAGAATGAAGCACCGGGCGGGCGCCCAGTATCCTATACAGACTACGAGAAAAGGATTTACCGGTAGGTAATTAAATTCCTATTTTCTTTTACGTCCTAGAGGATACTGGGGTTCCATTTAGTACCATGGGGATGTACCAAAGCTCCCAATCCGGGTGGGAGAGTGCTGAGGTTCCTGCAGAACTGATTGACCAAACTGAAGGTCCTCAGAGGCCAAAGTATCGAACTTGTAAAACTTAGCAAACGTGTTCGAACTAGACCAAGTAGCCGCTCGGCAGAGCTGTAAAGCCGAGACACCCCGGGCAGCTACCCAGGAAGATCCCACCGACCTACTTGAGTGGGCCTGTACAGATTTTGGAACCGGCAAACCTGCCGTGGAGTAAGCATGCTGGATAGTGAGCCTGATCCAGCGTGCAATTGTCTGCTTTGAAGCAGGACACCCAATTTTATTGGTATCATAGAGAACAAACAGTGAGTCGGATTTCCTGTGACGAGCTGTCCTCTTTACATATACTATCAAAGCCCTCACAACATCCAAGGACTTTGAAGCAGCAGAGGTGTTGTTGACAACTGGAACCACAATAGGTTGGTTGATGTGAAACGCAGACACCACTTTAGGAAGAAATTACTGACGAGTTCTGAGTTCAGCTCTGTCTTTATGGAAAATTAAATAGGGGCTTTTGGGAGACAAAGCCCCCAGCTCCAACACATGTCTTGCTGAAGCCACATAAGATATTTTACGTCCACCTCCTGTAACGGTTCAAACCAGTCTGATTGGAGGAACTGCAGCACCAAATTGAGATCCCAAGGTGCCATGGGAGGCACAAAGGGAGGTTGGATGTGCAGAACACCTTTCAAGAACATCTGGACCTCAGGGAGAGAAGCCAATTGTTTTTAAAGAAAATGGACAAGGCCGAAATCTGGACTTTTATGGAGCCCAGATGTAGGCCCACATCCACACTTGCCTGCAGAAAAAGCAGGAAACATTCCAGATGAAATTCCACCGCTGAATAATTTCTGCTCTCACACCAAGAAACGTACGTCGAAGTCAAAAAAATATTACATAAAGAGAACATACAAACTACACACATTTAAGTCTCTATACTTGCAAATACGCGCTGCGAGCACAGCAATATATGGTAACACACACATTTACACGGACATGCCAAAGAGATGGATTCTACACTTATTTCATGCAGTACATAATTATAATAATATCAAGCGCCAGACATCATGATGATTTAAAATTACCTAATGAATGAATGTCATGAATGTGTATTATTTGAACGGAACCAGATACACCTGTCATATTTACTATTAAAACAACCAGCTTAATGTGTAGATTAATTTGATACTTGTTATGAAGTTGTGGGACATTGCAGCGAATAATTATGATTGAATGTATAAAAGCTAAAATCACTTCTATTAAAACAATAGAAGCTCCAAACAGGTAATGAACAGGAAACTCAGGCCAGCCCCTTTGGACGTCCCCAAGGGCTGAGCATGTTCAGCACATACAAAGAAACTAGTGACTCAATCATGAATGAGAGAGAGACCCCTCCCCCAGAAACTAGTTAACACATTTTGCTGGTCACACAGGAAGGTAGTTCCTGTTTCTTTTGGTCTCAGAGTTACTTGCTTTTTGGTCTCAGAGGAAGATGGAGTTCCAGCATAACTTTACAGAGAGAGAGAGAGTGATATGGGAAGACGAATCTATATAACTTAAGGGAATGGTAATTGTATCGCTGGCATGTAACTGAAACTGCATATAACTGTATGTAATTGTATATTCCAACTGTTTACTGTGTGAGTTGTATTCATGTAACTATAGGTATACTGTACTTTGTAATATATATTGAATCCATATCTTTTTAATAACAAATATATACATCAATGAGCTTTGGAACTCAGATAATGTGTGGGTGTATTGTTTTCTCTTATGGGATGCAGTGTTTTGCGATGTTTAGCGCACATTCAAGGGATATGGCCTTATGGAAATGTGCCTTATGGAATGCACGCTCTGTTTGTAACAAATTAACATCCATCCATGACCTCTTCATATCCAACAACATCAATCTGCTGGCTATAACAGAAACCTGGCTCACACAATCTGACACAGCCTCTCCTGCAGCACTGGCACATGGTGGTCTCCACTTTACACAAACCTCCAGACCCAGTAACTATAAAGGAGGAGGAGTTGGACTTTTACTTTCCCAATCTTTTGCATACACTGTTCTACCACAGGTTCCATCACTCACATTTACATCATTTGAAGTACATTCCATTAGGGTTTACTCTCCTTTCTCTCTGCGTGTTGCAGCTATCTACCGCCCACCTGGGCATCCAAAACAACTTTTGGAAGATTTTTCTGCCTGGCTCCCTCACTTCCTATCCTCTGACATCTCCACCATTATCATGGGTGATTTCAATATTGCTATTGATTGTCCAAAATCTGCTGCTCATGCCTCCAAACTACTCTCTCTAACTTCCTCTCTTGGCCTCTCCCAAAATACTGACTCCTCTACTCATCAGGAAGGCCACTGCCTTGATCACCAGACTATGTTCCATCTCTGAACTCACTAACACTCCTTTCCCCCTCTCAGATCACAACCTTATCACCTGCATGCTCTCCTCTGTTAATTCAAACCCTGTGTTGCTGAAGTCCTCCAATCTTTCTCAAACCCGCAGAAATATTAACACAATTAATCTTCAAGAACTTTCCACTTCACTCCAACAACTGCTTTCACCTATTTCTGCATTCACCTCTCCTGAGATGGCTGTATCACACCTTAATGAGACTCTAGAACTAGCCCTTGATGAAGTGGCTCCAGCTACCCATCACACTCCATGTAGGCCTAGATGTCAACCATGGCACTCCACATTAACAAGACAACTACAAAAACTCACACGAAAACTTGAACGTCAGTGGCGTAAATCTTGTATTTCAAGTGACTTCCTCACATATAAGACTGTCTACCATTCTTATAAAAATGCCCTGGACACTGCCAAACAAACATATTTCCAAACTCTTATCTCTGCTCAAGCCTCCAACCCCAAACGACTCTTTAATACATTTAAATCACTTCTGAATCCTCCCTCACCTACCCCACCAGCCACTATCAAGGCACAGGATCTTGCTTCCTACTTCAAGGAGAAGATTGATAAGATCCGAAATGAAATGGTATGCTCTTCGGCAGCCAGTGACCTGCTCTGTTCTTTACCTGAACCCTCTGGCACTCTTTCTTCATTTGATCCCACAAATGAAGATGAAGTATCATCACTCTTCTCATCCTGCTTCTCCACTACCTCTCCTCTTGATCCTTTACCCTCACAAATAAGTAAAGCTCTGTCTCTGGTGCTCATCCCTACCTTAACTAACATATGTAATCTCTCTCTCTCTACTGGTATTTTTCCTTCACTCTTCAAGCATGCAGTGATTACTCCCATTTTAAAGAAACAAAATTCTGACCCTAACTCTCTCTCAAACTACCGCCCTATCTCTCAGCTCCCTTGTATCTCTAAGCTACTTGAGAGACTTGCCTACACTCGACTCACACACTTTCTTAACTCATACACTTTATTGTACCCACTTCAGTCAGGCTTCCGTTCCCAAAACTCCACAGAGACAGCACTGACTAAAGTGGTTAATGATTTGGTCACTACGAAGTCTAAAGGCCATTACTCACTACTTATTCTTCTAGATCTATCTGCTGCATTTGACACTGTAGACCACTCCCTTCTCATACAGACATTACAATCCCTAGGTCTTAAAGACACAGCCCATTCTTGGTTCCTATCCTACCTATCTAATCGCTCCTTCAGTGTTCGCTTCTCTGAATCTACCTCCTCTTCGCTACCTCTTTCAGTTGGAGTACCGCAAGGCTCAGTCTTGGGTCCTCTGCTTTTCTCTATCTATACCTCATCTCTTGGTAAACTAATCAGCTCTTTTGGTTTTCAGTATCATCTGTACGCAGATGATACTCAAATATACCTATCCTCACCTGACTTGTCCCTATCTGTACTGGACCGTGTCACTGAATGCCTTTCTGCCTTTTCATCCTAGATGACATCTCGCCACCTCAAACTGAATATTTTAAAGACAGAGTTAATTATATTTCCACCGGCCAATAGTAGGTACCAACCTGATATCTCTATCACTGTTGAAAACTCGACTATCTACCCTACCCCACAAGCTCGCTGCCAGGTGTCATCCTTGACTCTGATCTGTCCTTTGTTCCCCACATTCAATCTGTCTCAAGATCATGTTACATGCATCTAAAAAACATATCCAAAATACGACCATACCTTACACAAGACACTGCTAAAACTCTAATCCACGCTCTCATTATCTCCCGCATTGATTATTGCAATAGTCTCCTAACTGGTATTCCCAAAACGAGACTCTCACCACTACAATCCTTTCTGAATGCAGCGGCGAGGCTTATCTTCATCGCTAGACGTTCATCGTCTGCAGATCCACTCTGTCAGTCCCTCCATTGGTTACCTGTACTCTACCGCATTCAATATAAATTACTTTTACTCACACACAAGGCCATTAACCAAACTACACCAACGTACATCACTTCGCTTATCTCAAAATATCTCCCAACCCGACCTCTTCGCTCTTCACAAGACCTGCGTCTCTCATCCACACTCATTACTCGCTCCCACTCACGATTGCAGGACTTTCATCGGGCTGCACCCACTCTGTGGAATGCCCTACCACGCACAATAAGACTCTCCTCTAGTCTCCAAACCTTCAAGCGTTCCCTGAAAACTCACCTCTTCAGGCAAGCATACCAAATTCCAGAACCGCCCACATAACTTTCATAAACCTTCCTATCAAATTGCATCCACTCTGTACAGTCCACAATTATCCTCACATGTCTTCTCATTCTATGCAATAGATAGCACCTTTCCTTATGTACACATGCCTATTTCCCTATAGATTGTAAGCTTGCAAGCAGGGCCTTCCTACCTCTATGACTGTTTGTTATCACCCATTTTGTTATTGTTATTTCAATCTGTAAAGCGCAACGGAATTTGCTGCGCTATATAAGAAACTGTTAATAAATAAATAATAAATATGGCAATAAGAGGTGCAGGCATTTACAATATGTATTAGAGCGGGCATTTTAAATATTTGTGAGAGATCAATTTGGCATTCTTAGATGAGGGCTTTTACGGGATATTAGGGTCTTAATGATGCACTGTACATTACAAATGTGGCTGTAATTGACCGGCTCCAATGGACGCATTGAAAAGCTGATGAAAATAAAATTTACGTTAATGTATTTTTGTGTTATCAGTAAGCCAATGATATGAAATTCAAGGGACAATGCGTTTCTCATAATATTTAAGATGCTAAAATGTATTTTTATTGTTGCAAAACAAGGTTCAAATAAGTCATATTGTGTTTGATTCAGATTGGATTGTTTATCTGTTTAAGTAGTTTTAAAAGTATATTTAAAAGTTGCTGCATAGCCTTGATATAGTGTTTTTTTTTTAACTCAGGCCTAAAATAACTTCAGGTGCTTGTATGATGTGTGATTTCTTTGTGACAAAGGAAGCCGCATGGCCTGTCCTCCATTTTGGACTAACCACATGGCCTGTCCACCATTTTGTGTAACCCTCGTGGATGTGGAAGGGGGAGGAGAAGCGGCCATTTTGGGAAGGTCATTTTTCTAAATGGCTGATTTTAACTGCTCAGAATAATCAGCTTTCCTTGGTCACATAAATCACCATTTATTTGTTTAGTGGGCAATAGTAGTTTTTATTGCTCACATTTATAGAAGCTGTGTGATTTGTTTTATTGCAGACGCAGGGTTTTGTACACATGTCTTGGGCAAAGTAAAGGACTGCGCACGCAGCGTAAGAGACACGCACGGTCGCGTGTTTGCGCAAAGTGCATAAGAATGCGGGTGCTGAGTACAAATTATACAATAGTGTCGTTTAGTTCAAAGGTGGGATAGTAGACATTTAATACAATAGCACATAACTATCAGATTTCAAAAGCAGGTTACTCTAAATTTAGTTTAAAAAAAAAACTGTATTGCCTCTGGGGTAAAGCTGCCTATCTGAATGAAAATAGTTTCTGTACAGAAAAAAAACAAGTATACCTGAGTGAGCGAACGTAGGAGTGAGTGAAATTCGAACCCCGGGAAATCGGGATCCCGTCATTTGGTACATCAAGTGAGTGGAGACTTGGTGGCGTGAGGCGGCTGACTCACGTTAGTTTAAGATTGAAATACACAAATCGTGAGGTGATTTGTAGAGGAGCGTGATAGTGCATTGTATTGCGAAGTATTGAAGTTAAAAGGTTTTTGTATTACGCTCCAGACTGAGGGTTCCAGTTTGTACAACGACCCGTGGTCGTACGGCAGATAGGTAACAAGTACCTGTATGCTGTGCGATTGGACCGCGCATTTGTGGGTGCGACATATATATCGCAACTGGATAACCCTTTATGAGCTTTTGCGTAAAATCGTGATACCATTAGCGCTGTATAGAGCATATGCAAGTGTGATTTATGTATAAGTGTATAGGGAGTTTTAGCTGGTCTCTCTCAGGAAAATCTCCAGCGGTGTATATTCACTGGAATAGGTAAGTCACTCCTAAACACTTCCAGTGAATAGAAATCAAATAGGGGCCTCGCTGGGTACGCGGTGTTCATTATTGGAGTGAGTCATGGTACTTAGTGGAGAAGGAGTGGGTGAAAGCACTCTAAGAACTTTCACCGTCTATTCGTATTGTGCATTGGGGATTGCGTAAAAGGAAAAAGTCCGCAATGGGATCCAATTGCACAAGCGGTGGACGTCTTGTAGCCAGGGTTCAGGTTGAAGAGCCGCGGCCCAGGGGGTCAGCAAAGTTTAAAGGAAAAAGTATTATGTGTGGGAAATATGGTCCACACGCTGAAGACTTTTTGTCTGAATGGGAACGTATGACTGACAAAGATAGGGAACCATTCCCTAAGGTGAGCAGCTTTGAACCAGAGGTATTGCAGAACTTAAGGATAAGAATATGTCTGATAAAATCCCAAAAACAAAGGGTCAGACATACAAATTGTTTAAACCTGTGACAGCAAGAGGGGTTGGTGAGTTTGATCCTAAGGTATTGCAGGTGGTATGTTTAACCAAAGTCATATAAGACAAGAATGGAAATATAAGAACTGTTTGAACTTGTAGCAACAATAAATAAGTAAGAAAAAAAAAAAGAGAATGCAAGTACACCGCCTTATGTAGATGTGGAAGCAGTTATGGCCAGCATACAAACTATAGAAAATAATAAAAATATGACTGTAACCTATATATGTACTAATGAATGTTGAAGTTTTATTTAGGAGGAGAAGGAGACCTGATCGTTTTCAACCATTTCTCATGCACCCAGAGGAGTATCCAACCGGTAAAAGAAGAACAGTAGCCTGTGGGGAAGTGGCTGAGACCAGTGGAACGGATACGTATGGTATCATTCGTGTACATATATAGTAAAAACATAAATAAATAAATAAATAAATAAAACAAAAAAAAAATCAAGAAAGTAACGTCAGAAATGGAGAAAAACCTGTCCGCACATTAGTATTTGCCAGTGGGAAAGCGGACATAGACAAGGTAACCCCAGGGTATTTCTTTCGGTTACCATATAAGAAGTATGCATTCCTAGTAATGCCCCTAGTAAAGATGAGCTTGGAAATATTTGTTGGACCCCGTACAGACCCTTAGTACGGAATGAGAAGGATTGAATGAAATACTTCGCATGACCTAGAAGCTTGTTAAACTTTTTTTTTGGTTTTTGTCTCTTGCAGACATAGAAAACTCTCCATCTGGATAAGATCACTGGTAAACACTAATTCGGCAAATGGGAGATGGCTGTCTCTGTGCAAATGGACGGGCTCAATAAGGCATTGAGTGTCAGGGTGCAGACTTCTTTGCAAAATTGGAAAGGGGTCACAGTAGCTAATCTTAGATAGTGTGCTATTGAACATCACCAGAATAGTGCTAGGCGCAGAGATCAACAGGTGGAGAGGTTGAGGATGGTAAGTATACTGGCACATACAGGAAAGACCCATCAGTCCAAACACCAGATCCCTAATGGTCAATAATATGTTACACTTGTAGGAAGGAAGGGCATTTTGCCAGAGATTGTAGGAGTAGTAGGACACATAGTCAATATAGATCCCCTAGACAGAAAACACAAGCCACATTATTAAACACATAGACGGGACCAAGGGACATATAGTAAGGAATCATAAGCCATATAGAAAACACAGATTCGGTTAATGGGAAGAACAGAATAAATGCAACTTACTAATGTTACATTTCACTGTTCTAGATGCATGTCCATCACAGGTAGAGGAAATTAACTCACAGATACCGGGTTCCCTATGAACTTAGGATGGACAGGACAGTGGATTGATGGCTGGGAAAGTCCCAGTAGAGATAAGACACACAGAATTTTTTTTTTAGCGGTATAGACCAAGTAGAGAATCACTTCCCTGTAGTGCCCAATCCAGTTGTCAAATTTTTATAAAATCTTCTTCACCTCTACAAACTCATCTGTCACCAACCTCTATTCTGTTTCACTACAGTTTTCCTCTTCATCTTTTGCGTTCACACAGGGTGGTACAATACATGGACCCAAGTACAGTTCTATCTCCACATGCCTAGGTCCTTCAGAGTTCTGCCCAAACCCAGTATATCTCAACAGCACGATAGCACCAGTATTACTGCAGTGTGCCTTGTCATGCACAAAGGGTGGAGAATGGGAATACTGGTGAAGGGAAATTTTGTATAGACACTGATATGTCTGTTGGTGAATGGCAAAACTGACATTTTCTTTTTCATTTTCTTCTTCCTTCTCTCCTCTAGAGATGTTTCTTTTTTCTTTTTGAGTTATGCTCATGGTACTCTACATTGCAAACACACGATAGTTAAATTAAGATACAAAAATTTGTGTTCCCTGCAGTAAGAGGCAGTCTGGAGGACAAAGCGGTATGGCCAGGAGTCCTCAGGACTGTGGGCAGGTGGACACGGTAAGCCGGTAGCCCCCAGAGCATACCTTCCAAGTCTAGCTGAGGTGGCACACGGTCTGACTCATCTAGGCAAAGAGGGTAGGTACAGGCTGATGAGAGCCTACTGGTGTGCGACAGGATTCTATTCTCATGCAGGTAAGAGAGCAATGACCTGTCTTACTTGCTTGAGGAAGAATATTGGTAAAGCAATACCAACAGAGCCATCCCATATCCCTCCTGCAGATTGATCTTTTCAGGAAATACAAATCGACTTCGTACAGTTAACACCCTTTAGGAATTATTGTTATGTATTGGTGTGCACTGATGTTTTCTCAAACTGGGTAGAGGCATTTCCTGCCGCCACAGATGCTGCTGTGTTTACCGCAAAGAAAAATTGCGCAGACATTTCTGTGTAGATAATGGTACCCCTAAAGGTTTAGCAAAGCTTGAAATTGTACCATTGTGATCATAGATACTGCCACTAGTATTATGTAGCTTCGGAACCACTCCCAGATCTTCACTCGATGAATCACCCTCTTCGAAATTTGTTTTTGTTTTGGTATTTGTGTCTTTTTTGGTTGTTTTTGGAAGACAACCTCATGTCATGATTGATCCGCACAATGATCAGAAATACACCAATGAGGTGACAGTACAGTACTTTATTGAGATGAGCCAGCATTTGAGAACTTGACAAAAGAACTTGAAACTGTTGATTGCTGGTATGCCAAATGCTAATTGTCTTGATTGTGAACCAAGAGACTGTGTGATTGCTCTTACGCTCAGGTTGCCTAATAGACAGGTGGGAAGGACCATACCAAGATTTGTTGACAGCACTAATGGTCGCCGAAAGAAAGACTTGGGTCCACTCGTCCCACTGCAAGAAGGTCGCTGACCCGGAGAGAACTCGTGACAAAGTAGTTTATTGCTCACATTCATCGAGTTTGTGAACTGTGTGTTCAAAGTGAACTGTGTGTTCCACGTGAACTGTGTGTTCAAAGAGCAAGGTGGAGAGCAAAGTGAACTGTGTGTTCCAAGTAGTGATGAGCGGGTTCGGTTTCTCGGAAACCGAACCCCTCCGAACTTCACGCTTTTTACACGGGTCCGAGGCAGACTCGGATCTTCCCGCCTTGCTCGGCTAACCCGAGCGCGCCCGAACGTCATCATCCCGCTGTCGGATTCTCGCGAGGCTCGTATTCTATCGCGAGACTCGGATTCTATATAAGGAGCTGCGCGTCGCCGCCATTTTCACACGTGCATTGAGATTGATAGGGAGAGGACGTGGCTGGCGTCCTCTCCGTTTAGATAGAGAGTGAGACACTTGATTTACTGGAGCATTAGGAGTACTCAGAGAGTGCAGAGTTTTGCTGATAGTTATACTAGTGACCACCAGTTTTATTTATTATTTAATATAATCCGTTCTCTGCCTGAAAAAAACGATACACAGTCACATACCATATCTGTGCTCAGCCTCAGTGTGCTGCATGATAATATCATCTATGTATATCTGACTGTGCTGAGTAGTGCTCACTGCTCACACAGCTTAATTGTGGGGGAGACTGGGGAGCAGTTATAGCAGGAGTACATATTTAACAGTGCACACTTTTGCTGCCAGAGTGCCAGTGTGACTGACCAGCAGTGACCACCAGTATATTGTCTGCCTGAAAAAGTTAAACACTCGTGTGGTGTTTTTTTTTTATTCTATAAACGCATTCTGCTGACAGTGTCCAGCAGGTCCGTCATTCATTATATTTCTATCTTCTTCATACTAGTAGTTTAGGAGTCTGCAGTGCTGACAGTGTCCAGCAGGTCCGTCATTATACAATATATACCTGTCCTGCAGTAGTGATATATATATATTTTTTATATCATTATCATCCAGTCTATACTAGCAGACGCAGTACGGTAGTCCACGGCTGTAGCTACCTCTGTGTCGGCACTGGCAGTCGCTCGTCCATAATTGTATACCTACCTGTGGTGGGTTTTTTTTTTCTATCTTCTTCATACTAGTAGTTTAGGAGTCTGCAGTGCTGACAGTGTCCAGCAGGTCCGTCATTATACAATATATACCTGTCCTGCAGTAGTGATATATATATATTTTTTATATCATTATCATCCAGTCTATACTAGCAGACGCAGTACGGTAGTCCACGGCTGTAGCTACCTCTGTGTCGGCACTGGCAGTCGCTCGTCCATAATTGTATACCTACCTGTGGTGGGTTTTTTTTTCTATCTTCTTCATACTAGTAGTTTAGGAGTCTGCAGTGCTGACAGTGTCCAGCAGGTCCGTCATTATACAATATATACCTGTCCTGCAGTAGTGATATATATATATTTTTTATATCATTATCATCCAGTCTATACTAGCAGACGCAGTACGGTAGTCCACGGCTGTAGCTACCTCTGTGTCGGCACTGGCAGTCGCTCGTCCATAATTGTATACCTACCTGTGGTGGTTTTTTTTTTTTTCTATCTTCTTCATACTAGTAGTTTAGGAGTCTGCAGTGCTGACAGTGTCCAGCAGGTCCGTCATTATACAATATATACCTGTCCTGCAGTAGTGATATATATATATTTTTTATATCATTATCATCCAGTCTATACTAGCAGACGCAGTACGGTAGTCCACGGCTGTAGCTACCTCTGTGTCGGCAGTCGCTCGTCATCCATAAGTATACTAGTATCCATCCATCTCCATTGTTTACCTGAGGTGCCTTTTAGTTGTGCCTATTAAAATATGGAGAACAAAAATGTTGAGGTTCCAAAAATAGGGAAAGATCAAGATCCACTTCCACCTCGTGCTGAAGCTGCTGCCACTAGTCATGGCCGAGACGATGAATGCCATCAACGTCGTCTGCCAAGGCCGATGCCCAATGTCATAGTACAGAGCATGTAAAATCCAAAACACCAAATATCAGTAAAAAAAGGACTCAAAAATCTAAAATAAAATCGTCGGAGGAGAAGCGTAAACTTGCCAATATGCCATTTACCACACGGAGTGGCAAGGAACGGCTGAGGCCCTGGCCTATGTTCATGGCTAGTGATTCAGCTTCACATGAGGATGGAAGCACTCAGCCTCTCGCTAGAAAAATGAAAAGACTTAAGCTGGCAAAAGCACAGCAAAGAACTGTGCGTTCTTCGAAATCACAAATCCACAAGGAGAGTCCAATTGTGTCAGTTGCGATGCCTGACCTTCCCAACACTGGACATGAAGAGCATGCGCCTTCCACCATTTGCACGCTCCCTGCAAGTGCTGGAAGGAGCACCCACAGTCCAGTTCCTGATAGTCAGATTGAAGATGTCAGTGGTGAAGTACACCAGGATGAGGAGGATATGGGTGTTGCTGGCGCTGGGGAGGAAATTGACCAGGAGGATTCTGATGGTGAGGTGGTTTGTTTAAGTCAGGCACCCGGGGAGACACCTGTTGTCCGTGGGAGGAATATGGCCATTGACATGCCTGGTGAAAATACAAAAAAAATCAGCTCTTCGGTGTGGAAGTATTTCAACAGAAATGCGGACAACATTTGTCAAGCCGTGTGTTGCCTTTGTCAAGCTGTAATAAGTAGGGGTAAGGACGTTAACCACCTCGGAACATCCTCCCTTATACGTCACCTGCAGCGCATTCATCATAAGTCAGTGACAAGTTCAAAAACTTTGGGCGACAGCGGAAGCAGTCCACTGACCAGTAAATCCCTTCCTCTTGTAACCAAGCTCACGCAAACCACCCCACCAACTCCCTCAGTGTCAATTTCCTCCTTCCCCAGGAATGCCAATAGTCCTGCAGGCCATGTCACTGGCAATTCTGACGAGTCCTCTCCTGCCTGGGATTCCTCCGATGCATCCTTGCGTGTAACGCCTACTGCTGCTGGCGCTGCTGTTGTTGCTGCTGGGAGTCGATGGTCATCCCAGAGGGGAAGTCGTAAGACCACTTTTACTACTTCCACCAAGCAATTGACTGTCCAACAGTCCTTTGCGAGGAAGATGAAATATCACAGCAGTCATCCTGCTGCAAAGCGGATAACTGAGGCCTTGGCATCCTGGGCGGTGAGAAACGTGGTTCCGGTATCCATCATTACTGCAGAGCCAACTAGAGACTTGTTGGATGTACTGTGTCCCCGGTACCAAATACCATCTAGGTTCCATTTCTCTAGGCAGGCGATACCGAAAATGTACACAGACCTCAGAAAAAGACTCACCAGTATCCTAAAAAATGCAGTTGTACCCAATGTCCACTTAACCACGGACATGTGGACAAGTGGAGCAGGGCAGACTCAGGACTATATGACTGTGACAGCCCACTGGGTAGATGTATTGACTCCCGCCGCAAGAACAGCAGCGGCGGCACCAGTAGCAGCATCTCGCAAACGCCAACTCTTTCCTAGGCAGGCTACGCTTTGTATCACCGCTTTCCAGAATACGCACACAGCTGAAAACCTCTTACGGCAACTGAGGAAGATCATCGCATAATGGCTTACCCCAATTGGACTCTCCTGTGGATTTGTGGCATCGGACAACGCCAGCAATATTGTGTGTGCATTAAATCTGGGCAAATTCCAGCACGTCCCATGTTTTGCACATACCTTGAATTTGGTGGTGCAGAATTATTTAAAAAACGACAGGGGCGTGCAAGAGATGCTGTCGGTGGCAAGAAGAATTGCGGCACACTTTCGGCGTACAGGCACCACGTACAGAAGACTGGAGCACCACCAAAAACGCCTGAACCTGCCCTGCCATCATCTGAAGCAAGTGGTAACGCGGTGGAATTCAACCCTCTATATGCTTCAGAGGTTGGAGGAGCAGCAAAAGGCCATTCAAGCCTATACAACTGAGCACGATATAGGAGGTGGAATGCACCTGTCTCAAGCGCAGTGGAGAATGATTTCAACGTTGTGCAAGGTTCTGCAACCTTTTGAACTTGCCACACGTGAAGTCAGTTCAGACACTGCCAGCCTGAGTCAGGTCATTCCCCTCATCAGGCTTTTGCAGAAGAAGCTGGAGACATTGAAGGAGGAGCTAACACAGAGCGATTCCGCTAGGCATGTGGGACTTGTGGATGGAGCCCTTAATTCGCTTAACAAGGATTCACGGGTGGTCAATCTGTTGAAATCAGAGCACTACATTTTGGCCACCGTGCTCGATCCTAGATTTAAAACCTACCTTGGATCTCTTTTTCCGGCAGACACAAGTCTGCTGGGGTTCAAAGAACTGCTGGTGAGAAAATTGTCAAGTCAAGCGGAACTCGACCTGTCAACATCTCCTCCTTCACATTCTCCCGCAACTGGGGGTGCGAGGAAAAGGCTCAGAATTCCGAGCCCACCCGCTGGCGGTGATGCAGGGCAGTCTGGAGCGACTGCTGATGCTGACATCTGGTCCGGACTGAAGGACCTGACAACGATTACGGACATGTCGTCTACTGTCACTGCATATGATTCTCTCCCCATTGAAAGAATGGTGGAGGATTATATGAGTGACCGCATCCAAGTAGGCACGTCAGACAGTCCGTACTTATACTGGCAGGAAAAAGAGGCAATTTGGATGCCCTTGCACAAACTGGCTTTATTCTACCTAAGTTGCCCTCCCACAAGTGTGTACTCCGAAAGAGTGTTTAGTGCCACCGCTCACCTTGTCAGCAATCGGCGTACGAGGTTACATCCAGAAAATGTGGAGAAGATGATGTTCATTAAAATTAATTATAATCAATTCCTCCATGGAGACATTCACCAGCAGCAATTGCCTCCACAAAGTACACAGGGAGCTGAGATGGTGGATTCCAGTTGGGACGAATTGATAATCTGTGAGGAGGGGGATGTACACGGTGATATATCGGAGGATGATGATGAGGTGGACATCTTGCCTCTGTAGAGCCACTTTGTGCAAGGAGAGATTAATTGCTTCTTTTTTGGTGGGGGTCCAAACCAACCCGTCATTTCAGTCACAGTCGTGTGGCAGACCCTGTCACTGAAATGATGGGTTGGTTAAAGTGTGCATGTCCTGTTTATACAACATAAGGGTGGGTGGGAGGGCCCAAGGACAATTCCATCTTTCACCTCTTTTTTCTTTCATTTTTCTTTGCGTCATGTGCTGTTTGGGGAGTAGTTTTTGGAAGGGCCATCCTTCGTGACACTGCAGTGCCACTCCTAGATGGGCCAGGTGTTTGTGTCGGCCACTAGGGTCGCTTAGCTTACTCACACAGCTACCTCATTGCACCTCTTTTTTTTCTTCTTTGCGTCATGTGCTGTTTGGGGGGTGTTTTTTGGAAGGGCCATCCTGCGTGACACTGCAGTGCCACTCCTAGATGGGCCAGGTGTTTGTGTCGGCCACTTGGGTCGCTGAGCTTAGTCATCCAGCGACCTCGGTGCAAATTTTAGGACTAAAAATAATATTGTGAAGTGTGAGGTGTTCAGAATAGACTGAAAATGAGTGGAAATTATGGTTATTGAGGTTAATAATACTTTGGGATCAAAATTACCCCCAAATTCTATGATTTAAGCTGTTTTTTAGGGTTTTTTGAAAAAAACACCCGAATCCAAAACACACCCGAATCCGACAAAAAAAATTCGGTGAGGTTTTGCCAAAATGCGTTCGAACCCAAAACACGGCCGCGGAACCGAACCCAAAACCAAAACACAAAACCCGAAAAATTTCCGGTGCTCATCACTAGTTCCAAGTGAACTGTGTATTCAAAGAGCAAGGCAAAGAGATCGCAAAAGTATCACCAGAGACTCTGTTCCATGAAGACTGAGAGGCGGCACTGTTGAACACTACCTGAGCATACTAAAGGACTGCAGAAAGACCAGTCATTGTAATTGATTTGTTATGAACAATAGTTGTTTTGTTCTATTTCTCTTTTCTCTCTTTCCCGCTGACAAACATTTTCTTTCAGGATATTCTATTTTTGCAAGGTTTTTTTATGAGTCGAGTGTGGGACTGGAACTGGTTCTGTAGGAAGGAGTGATTTCCTTATAGGATCCCAGGATTAGCCGATCAGTTTGTTAAAATCAGAGAAAAATCAAAGGTCTAGTAGTTATGGAGTTCAGAGGTAATCAGGAACAGTCAGACAATGGCTAGTCACACATTGCAGATAAAGAGCTCACTAATATATGTGGAAGAAAGGTTTATGAGTGGCTCTCCCCGAACTCCGAAGGTTTATGTTATTTAGGAAGGACACTACTTATAACCCTTGTTCAATTATTAAACAGACCTAGCATACGTTCCAGAAAGGGAAACAATGTTCAGAAAATGATAGGAATATATAGATTATGAAAATTTTATGTCACTGTCATGATTTGTTTGTGTCTTCTTCACCTACCAAGCAGAACCTCAATCGAATCCAAACATCAGTGTACAAAGACGTAGGTACATGTATGTGTGAAATGTTCGTCGCAAATCAGACATTATAGGCCAAAGCACTGTCCCAGCATACTCTATAGGTTGAATGTTGTCCCACACCCAACCAGTGGTCCCGTGACCGCCGAGTGCATATAGAGGATGTCTCGTCCTCCTCCCTGTCTTCCCCAAATATAGTCAAGCATCTGATTTGCGAAATGCATACATACTTGTGTCTAGGTCACCGATTATGGTATGAAATATTTTTTCTTATGTTAACAATTGATGTCAGTTATTGTTTACTGCCAAAGGGTGGACTGTCGAAGTCAAAATAATATTACATAAAGAGAACATACAAACTACACACATTTAAGTCGCTATACTTGCAAATACGCGCAGCGAGCACAGCAATATATGGTAACACACACATTTACACGGACATGCCACAGAGATGGATTCTACACTTATTTCATGCAGTACATAATTATAATAATATCAAGCGCCAGACATCATGATGATTTAAAATTACCTAATGAATGAATGTCATGAATGTGTATTATTTGAACGGAACCAGATACACCTGTCATATTTACTATTAAAACAACCAGCTTAATGTGTAGATTAATTTGATACCTGTTATGAAGTTGTGGGACATTGCAGCGAATAATTATGATTGAATGTATAAAAACTAAAATCACTTCTATTAAAACAATAGAAGCTCCAAACAGGTAATGAACAGGAAACTCAGGCCAGCCCCTTTGGACGTCCCCAAGGGCTGAGCATGTTCAGCACATACAAAGAAACTAGTGACTCAATCATGAATGAGAGAGACCCCTCCCCCAGAAACTAGTTAACACATTTTGCTGGTCACACAGGAAGGTAGTTCCTGTTTCTTTTGGTCTCAGAGTTACTTGCTTTTTGGTCTCAGAGGAAGATGAAGTTCCAGCATTACTTTACAGAGAGAGAGAGTGATATGGAAAGACGAATCTATATAACTTAAGGGAATGGTAATTGTATCGCTGGCATGTAACTGAAACTGCATATAACTGTATGTAATTGTATGTTCTAACTGTTTACTGTGTGAGTTGTATTCATGTAACTATAGGTATACTGTACTTTGCAATATATATTGAATCCATATCTTTTTAATAACAAATATATACATCAATGAGCTTTGGAACTCAGATAATGTGTGGGTGTATTGTTTTCTCTTATGGGATGCAGTGTTTTGCGATGTTTAGCGCACATTCAAGGGATATGGCCACAAGATTTGCAGGCATTTACAATATATATTAGAGCGGGCATTTTAAATATTTGTGAGAAATCAATTTGGCATTCTTACGTATTTCTTCCAAATACAGTGGTTATGTTTAGACGTTACCCCCTTCCTGGCTTGGATCATAGTCGGGATAACTTTGTTAGGGATCCCTCTTCTGGCTAGAATCATCTGTTCAACTTCCATGCCATCAAAAGTAGCTGCGGTAAGTCCTGATAGATGAACGGGCCTGTTGCAGAAGATCCTCGCGAAGAGGTAGAGGCCACAGATCTTCGAGGAGCATCTCCAGATGGTCCACGTACCAGGCCCTTCTTGGCCAGACCAGAGCAATGAGTATTGCTTGAACCTTTTCCCTTTTTATTCTTTTTAGAATTTTTGGCAGCAGAGGAATTGGAGGAAACACGTAAACCATCTGATAGACCCATGGAGTCATCAGAGCATCTACCGCCACTGCCTGTGGGTCTGTCAACCTGGAACAATACCGGTTTATCTTCTTGTTGAGATGAGAGGCCATCATGTCGACTTGTGGATAGCCCCATTGATGTTTCAAGCACCTGAACACTTCCAGGTGAAGGCCCCACTCCCCCGGGTGCAGGTTGTGTCTGCTGAGGTAGTCTGCTTCCCAGTTGTCTACTCCTGGAATGAAGAACGCTGACAATGCCACAGCGTTTTTCCGCCCAGAGGAGAATTCTTGACACCTCTGACATTGCTGCTCTGCTTTTCGTTCCGCCCTGTTGGTTTATGTACGTCACTGCTGTCACATTGTCCCACTGGACCTGACTGGCCCGATCTTGAAGAAGATATGAGGCCTGCAGAAGGGCGTTGTATATGGCTCTGAGTTCCAGAATGTTGATTGGAGGGATGACTTCCTGACTTGACCATCTTCCTTGAAACTGCACCCGTGGTTAACAGGATCCAGTTCTGAATTCCGAAACTCCGACCCTCGATTAGGTGAGAAGTCTGTAGCCACCACAGAAGGGAGATCCTGGCTTTTGGCGATGGACAGATCCTTTGTTGCATGTGAAGATGTTATCCGGACCATTTGTCCAACAGATCGAGCTGGAAGGGTCTTGCGTGAAACCTTCCATATTGAAGCGCCTCGTAAGAGGCCACCATTTTCCCCAGAAGGTGAATGCATTGATGCACCGATATCTTGGTTGGCTTCAGGACATCCCGAACCATCGACTGGATTACCAATGCCTTTTCCAATGGAAGGAACCCTTTCTGCGACTCCGTGTCCAGGATCATTCCCAGGAATGAAAGCCTCCGTGTTGGTTCTAGTTGAGATTTTGGAAGGTTCAGAATCCACCTAGGTTCCTGAAGAAGTTTGGGTGAGAGACCAATGCTGTCCAGCAATCTCTCCCTGGACGGTGCCTTTATCAGAAGATCGTCTAGGTACGGAATTATATTCATTCCCTGTTTGCGGAGTATAAACATCATCTCTGCCATCACCTTGGTGAATACCCTCAGTGCCATGGAGAAACCAAATATCAGGACCTGGAACTGGTAGTGACAGTCCTGCAGTGTAAACCGTAGATAAGCCTGATGCAGCAGCCAGATAGGAATGTGAAGATACGCATCCTTGATATCCAGAAACACTAGGAATTCCCTTTCCTCCAGACCTGAGATCACCGCTCTCGGAGACTCCATCTTGAACTTGAACACTCTTAAGAACGGGTTCAATGACTTGAGGTTCAGAATCAGCCGTTCCGAACTTCCGGTACTACAAACAAGTTGGAATAGTACCCCTTGTTGTGCAGATGAGGTGGATCTGGAACAATGACTTGAGTCTGTACCAGTTTTTGGATGGCCTGCTGCAAAGTTACATAGTTACATATTTACATAGTCAGTGAGGTTGAAAAGAGGCAAACTGCCCATCGGGTTCAACCTGTATTCTGCGTTAATCTATTCATATTATAATGTGTCTGCTGAAGTAATGGCTTAGTACCAATTGAAAACAATGATTCTTACCACTCCCAGATAATGTAATGTCAATATGTTAAATGCTATAGCCCTGGATACATTTACCAGTTAGGAATTTGTCCAATCCGTTTTTAAATACATTTACAGAGTCTGCCATTATTACCCTCTCCGGCAGGGAGTTCCAAATCTTTATTGCCCTTACCGTGAAGAACCCTTTCCTATGTTGTGTACAGAATTTCCTCTCCTCTAACCTAAGCGTGTGCCCACGCGTCCTATATAGAGTTCTTTTAATAAACAAATCCGCTACTAGCTCCTTGTAATTACCCTTTACATATTTGAAGATATTAATAATGTCTCCTCTTAGACGCCTCTTTTCTAGTGTATTCATATTTAACCTAGCAAGCCTTTCCTCGTACTCCAGAGACTCTAACCCTTTTATCAGTTTAGTAGCTCTTCTTTGAACTCTTTCTAGTTCCCCGATATCATTTTTATAATGCGGTGCCCAGAACTGAACACAATATTCCAGGTGCGGACGTACCAATGATTTGTACACTATAGGATTACATCCTCGTCCCTTGTCTCTATGCTGCCGTTTAATGCACGCAAGCACTTTACTTGCCTTCCTTGCTGCACTTTGACTTTGTGTACTGTTATTAAGCCTATTATCTATGAGCACCCCCAAATCTTTTTCCACCATAGTTACCCCTATATTTTCCCCATCTAAAGTGTAGGATGCATGTGTGTTTTTACCCCCAAAATGCATAAATTTGCATTTGTCTATATTAAACCTCATTCTCCATTTAGACGCACAGGTTTCCAGTTTAACTAAGTCATTCTGTAAGGACTCCACATCGCCTTCTGAATTAATTACCTTACACAGTTTAGTATCATCTGCAAAGATTGATACTGTGCTTTCCAGGCCTATTCCTAGATCATTGATAAATATAGTGAAGAGCAGTGGGCCAAGAACTGACCCTTGTGGTATTCCGCTGACTACTGGTGCCCAACTGGAGAACATCCCATTGACCACTACTCATTGCTCTCTGTTATCCAGCCAATTACTTATCCATGTACAAATAATATAACCTAGACCAAGTTTCTGTAATTTGTTGATCAGTCTCCTATGAGGCACTGTATCGAAGGCTTTTGCAAAATCTAAATAGACCACGTCCACTGCTTTTCCATGGTCAAGATTCTTGCTCACTTCCTCGTAGAAGCTAATTAAGTTGATTTGGCATGATCTGTCCCTTACAAACCCATGCTGACTTTTAGTAATAAACTTTGTATCCTGTAGGTGATCCCCTATGCTATCCCTCAACATGCCTTCCAATATTTTACCCACTATAGAGGTTAAACTAACTGGTCTATAGTTTCCAGGATCATTTTTATTTCCCTTTTTGAATAAAGGCACTATGTCCGCTATGCGCCAATCCCTTGGTACCATGCCTGATCTAATTGGACTATGGAAAATTAAGTATAGGGGTTTTACTAGCTGTAACCTAAGCTCCATAATAACCCTTGGATGAATACCGTCTGGGCCTGGTGATTTATTAATCTTCACGTTACCTATTCTCTCCAGGACTACTTCCTCACTTAAACAAGCATCAAGCCAAGAGTCATTAACCTCACTGTCATTATGCACTAATGTCACCGGCTCAACCTCCCTGGTAAATACTGATGAAAAAAAATTGTTCAATATTTCCGCTTTTAATTTGTCAGAATTTATCAAAGCTCCCAATTCATCTTTTAAAGGGCCTACGTTCTCCTTCTTTAACCTTTTACTGTTTATATATTTATAAAACTTTTTAGGGTTGGTTTTACTCTCTATAGCGATTTTTTTATCGTTTATCATTTTAGCTGCCCTTATCGCTTCTTTACATTTTTTATTGCATTCCCTGTAATACCGGAATGACTCCTCCCTTCCATTAGATTTAAATGTTTTGAAAGCATGCTTCCTATTAGCCATTGCTTCCTTGACCTCCTTTTTAAGCCACATTGGTTTTTGTTTAGTACTCCTGCGTTTACTGCTCATGGGAATGAATTTGTGAATATTGTTTTCAATATACAGTAAGAAAAATCAAACAAATGCGCTGCCTAACATAAATGCTGCCCACCAATAACACAGGAATCTTCACAAAAATTAAAAAAAACAACATATGGTCAAATAGTGGTTAACAGTAGGTGCAAAAACCATACATAGAATTCAGTTAATGAAATAACCTACAAATAGATGGTTCTGTATCCTTATACAAATTCTCTGTGCTTCGTCCAAACAAACAAGTAGCGTAAAAAGTTCCATATCCTTATGCTCTATATTTCGTCCAAACGGACAAGTACTTATCTCGGGGCAAGAGAAAAGATCATAGTGCAGAGCATTTTCACAGAGACAAAGAAATTCATTTTCACAGAACACTCGCAATAGACAAACGTTTAAAAGCATGTAACCACACAATTGTGGATAGGAGTGAGGTGCTTGCATCAGACCCCATCAATTACCCTCCCAGGATGTCATCAGGGATAAACACTGGAAGTTCCGGATTCCACCAATGTAAAAATATTTGATGTACCAGGCAAGTCCACCGTCAGTCCAAAGAAAAACACCACTTGCTTAACGCGTTTCGGACACTATGGTCCTTCCTCAGAAGCATAGTGGTGGTGTCCGTAGTCAGGGTATTTATACCCTTATCTATTAACTATAATGGACACCCTGTGGATCCGCTTTTCCAGCCATCAGCAGCGTGGTGTCCGTGACCGGAAGCGGAAGCGGAAATATGTATGTGTTTCACTGCTGCTGTACAGGAAGTTCTTCATGCGTTCCACCATCACATTCCCGGACCCGGAAGTGCACGATTAATGCGTTCCACAGCTAAGGAAGTTCCATATCGCTAATCCCACTGGTATGGTAGCTTATGACAGTATAATGCTGTCATTTCTGAAACCAAAGGATTGGGGTCCATTTTACGAGTCCATCATATACAAAAAAGACAATGATAAAACAAAGATAACATAATTAATAGGAAGGCTAAAAATAATAAATATAGCATCAATAATCAGATAACAAAGAATAATCGGGGGAAGTTAGCAGCAATAACCAGATAAAAATAATTTATAAAACTTTATAAAAACCACTTCAACTCAAAATCTCCATTTAAACCTCCTGGTGTCAAAGTTTTTAATGTGTAGATCCACCTCATCTCTGCTTTAGCCAATCTAATTTCATCATCTTTATTTCTCCATGACGGATTAATCCCTTGTATGCCCCAGAAAGCTTTAATGGCACCTAGGTTAGAGTTGTGTATTTTTTTGAAGTGGGCCAATACTGTATGCGTTTCTAAACCCTTTTTTATATTATAAGAGTGTTCAGCTAATCTCACCTTCAAATTCCTGCTTGTTTTCCCAATATATACTAAACCGCATTTACATTCTAAACCATACACAACGTTTTTACGATTGCAGGTTAGAAATTCTTTTATTGGGTAGGACTTATTTTTTACAGAAAATTCCTTAATCTTACTTGGTCCTTTTATTGTTCTACACATGGTACATAACCCACACCTGTGGAAACCTTGTGTTCTTATGCTGGACCTTTTAACCTCATCTATTGTACTTTTAACAAGCTTATCTTTTAAGGAGGGAGCACATCTATAAATAAACAGGGTTTTATGGTAACCTAACCCCAATAATCGGATCTTGTTTGAGAATTTTCCAGTTTTTCTTAAAACAGCTTCTATTTCCCTATATTGTGAATTATAATTACTTATAAAAGACCAATTAGTATTTACATTCTTCTTCTTCACTTTTGTTTGCAAAAGACTCTTTCTATATTTAACGCTCTCTCCTTTGCATTTTCTACCTGTTTTTTTCATAAGCTCTCTCTAAAAACCGCTTTCCCATGTCCTCCATTTGTTCCTCACAAACCTTTTCCTCCGTGCAATTCCACCTTACCCGTAAGAATTGTCGACACGGAATTCCATCAAGCCAATTCCTACGGTGGAGGCTCTATCTCTCTATATAACTATTAGAATCAGTATTTTTTCTAAAAGTCTTAGTTTGTAGGGAGCTATCTTACACATAAATACATAGATCTAAAAAAGGGAGCTATCAGTAGCACTAATGTTAAAAGTTATAAATATAATAAAAAAATTATTATTCAACGTTTCACAAAGAGAAAAGGTCTTCAGTATAACATTTCCAGGACACCAGACCCGCACCCAACTGTCCACCACACCATATTGTTTTATCTTCCCAATACACCATGAAAAGGTTGGCATAGCTGGGTGCAAATCTTGTACCCATGGCTGTGCCCACCATTTGTAGGTAATATATACCATTGTAATAAAAATAATTATTAGTTAGAATAAATGTAATACTCCTTATTAAAAAATTCTTTGCCTCCATCGTTAAATCTGATTTATCCAAAAATTAGGAAACTGCTTCTAATCCTAAATCAGTGTCGATGATGGTATAAAGTGTGGAAATATCCCCACTAGCCATTATAAAATTATCCTGCCAACTAAAATTTTCCAAATTTTGCAGGACATCTCCTGTGTCTTTCAGAAAAGCCTTTGTCTGTTTCACTAACGATTGGAGGTAAGAGTCAACAACCGTAGATAAATTTGACGTAATACTATTAACGCCAGAGACGATAGGTCTTCCTGGTGGGTGGAGGGGTCCTTATGGATTTTTGGCAAGACATTTATGGTCGGGATAGATGAATGTTGAATATTTACAAAATTTGATTCCAATTTACTTAAAACCCCATTTTCTACTGCTTCCTTAGTGAGATCAACCAGATCACTTTTAATTCTGGTCGTGGGGTTATTTTTTTATTTTTTTTATAGGTATTACCACTAGACAGTTGTTTATCAATCTCCACCATGTAGTCCCTTTTATCCATAAGGACCACACCTCCACCTTTGTCTGCCTGCTTGATAATAAGTTCTCTATACTCTTTTAAGGATTTTAGAGCTAGATGTTCTTTTCTAGTAAGATTACACTTTTTGGGGTTTTTCTGTAGAACACTCAACCTCATCATTCACTACTTCACTAAAACTACCTTTACAAAAAGTTGGATAGAAGGTGGACTTCAGCTTGATAGCTGAATTGGAGGGTCCTCCATTTTCAGCTTCCAACGCCTTGTCTCCATCTTTACTGATGAAAAATTTCTTCACCGTTAATTTTTCGTATACATTTTTCTAAATCAATATAAAAATGAAAAGGATCAGTTTTACTAGTAGGGGCATACTTTAAACATTTTTTTCAACTCTTGTAAGTTCCCTTTTACTAAGATTAAACACTTTCATGGTTAACTTTTCTGAATGATCAGTCCCATTTGTAGGAGCCGTTATCTTATTTCTGATTTTACTTTTAACTCCACCCCTTTTTCCTCTTTTATGTTTTTTCTTATTAACCTTCTTTAAAACCTCCTCCTTGGTTCCCAGTCTAAAAAAGGAGTATGAACCTCTTTGTCTCTTTCTAGAGGTTGATATCTATTCCTATTCACAGGGATATCAAAATCTTTTCTTATCACATGATTCCTATCATTCCTCATATCATTGTCTCTCCAATTCCCTTTATAAGAGGACTGGTTTGTTCTCCATTCTTTCCTCCTATTAAATCTCTAATCTTCCCTCCTATAAGGTTTTCTCAACTTGGCTCCTCTCCTTTCTACTTTTCTCCACTGAGGGTAGAAAGTTTTCTTTTTATCTTCAAAAATTTAATCATTATTAATAATAGGAAGAGCCTTATCCTCTTTATTAATTTTATGTCCTTCTTTATCTCTACGAAACTTTTTTACCTTCTTTTCTCTGAGTTCCCTTGTCTCTTTATTTAACTTCCTCACAATTTCTATCTCAGTTTCTTTAAAAATCTTGCCCCGAGATAAGTACTTGTCCGTTTGGACGAAATATAGAGCATAAGGATACAGAACTTTTTATGCTACTTGTTCGTTTGGATGAAGCACAGAGAATTTCTATAAGGATACAGAACCAACTATTTGTAGGTTATTTGAATATTGTTTTCAAGCAACCCTTTTAAAGCCTCCCACATTTCCGATGTGTCCTTGCCTTGAAACAAAACTTCCCAGTCAATGTCGTTTAGTGCCTGTCTCAGCATATTGAAGTTATCTTTTCTAAAGTTAAATGTTTTGGTTGCTCCCTTATAGCTATGGTGGCCAATCCTGGGATCGGCGGGATCCCGGGATTTAGGGCCAAAAACGTCCGGGATTCAATCACGGGATTGGAAAATCCAATCCCGGGGATTGAGGGATCCATGTTGAGCGTCCACAGGTGACGCTGCGCTGTCAGCCATGCACTGAGGGAGTGCAGGAAGAGATCCCCACCTGCCCATCTTCGGTATACAGTTAGTAATGTGTGTGGGGCGGGCGGAGCGGGGTGGGGCGAGGGGGCGGCCACACAGTTAAAAGACAATACTGAGTATCCCGGGAATCCTGGGATTGGCCATTTTTCAATCCAGATACCCGGGATTGAAAAAATGGCCCGGGATTGGCTTCCCTACTTATAGCTATGTTTCTTAAAACTGATGTCGAATGTGATCATGTAGTGATCACTGTTTCCCAGGGTCTCCCCAACTTTAGTCTTTGATACAATGTCCACATTATTGGTAATAACTAGGTCCAGAATAGTTTTACTTCTAGTTGGGTCCTCAACTAATTGAGTCAAGAATTGATCCTTCAATACATTTAAAAACCTGCTGCTCCTAGTTTTTACACATGAATCGTTACTCCAATTTATATCAGGATAGTTAAAGTCCCCTAACACTAGGATGTCCCCCATTCCTGCTACTTTTTCAATTTGGTGTTAGAGTTGTTCCTCATCGTGTATGCTAATATCCGGTTGCTTGTAGCACGTGCCAATGACTAGTTTCTTTGCCTCAGTGCCCCCACTTGTGATCTCATAGCGACTCCACGTTATCTCCTGCCCCCTCGAAAATGTGCTGTATTAAGTTTGGTTTTAGAGATGGTTTAACAAATAGACATATCCCTCCTCCCCTTTTGGTAGCCATGTCCCTCCTAAAAAGAGAATATCCCTCCAAATTCGCAACCCAGCCATGAGAGTCGTCCCACCATGTTTCCGTAATACCTATAATTTAATACATAGACTTTGATGCAAGCCATTCCAATTCCCCCATTTTACCCGATAGGCTTCTTGTGTTCGCAAGCATACATCTTAGTTTAGCATCTCCCATGCCTGTTTGATTTAATGGTATCTTATCTATATTTACAAGTGCCTTCCTAGAATTACTCTTACCGACTGTTAATCTCCTCCCTCCCTTTCCACCCCCTTCAAACTTAATACAGCCTTCCTTACAGCTTTCTAAACCCCTCCTCCTGATGTTAGTATTTTCCCTTATGCTATGGTCATCACTTTCTATAAACCGTATTGTTGTACATTAATCATCAGTATGTAATAAATTTGGAATATCTTGGGCAATACCCATGTCAGTAATTCCGGTGTCAATACCCATGCAGATACCCTTGGCCTTGCCGGCTGATCTTTCACTCCCCCCTTCTTCTCCCCCAATTTGTTCACTACCCCCATCTTTCCTGTTCTCACTGTTTGACCCGTAGCTTCTAACTAAACCCTCCCCCCAGGCACCTAGTTTAAAAGCTCCTCCAACCTTCTAACCATCCTACCCCCCAGCACTGCAGCCCCCTCCTCATTCAGGGGCAATCCATCGCAACAAAAATGATGGCGCCTGACTGAGAAGTCAGCCCAGTGTTCAAAGAACACAAACCCCTCTTTCCTGCGCCAATCCCCAAGCCACACATTTACCTCCCTAATCTCCCTCTGCCTCACTGGGCTAGCGTGTGGCACTGGTAATATTTCAGAGAATATTACCCTAGATGTGCCTTGCCTTAATTTTCTTGCCTAATTCCCTATAATCTTTCTTAAGGACATCCCACCTACCACTAACTTTGTCATTGGTGCCAACATGCACCAAGACTGCCGGGTCTTTACCAGCCCCTCCCAACAATCTATCTACCCGGTCCGCAATGTGCCGTACCTGAGTACCCGGAAGAAAACAGACTGTACGGCGATCACGGTCCCGGTAGCAGATTGCCCTGTCTGTCCTCCTGATAATAGAATCCCCTACCACCACAATCTGACTATGTATCTCCCTATCTTTTTTCCCATCAGTACCGGGGGGACCGCTCCTCTGGTTGCTAGAGGGAACAGTCTCCTCCAGTTTCATCATTTCCTCACTGCCATCCTCAGAATCTTCGTCCAATGGGGCAAATTTATTGGGGTTTGGCAGTTCGGAGATGTCCTGTCTCCCCATTCCCCTCTTCTTCTTCCTTCTAACTGTGACCCAGCTGTTGACCTGATCATCCTCGTCTACCAGTGATCACCCTGCAACTCCTCCACCGTTCTATCTAAAGTTTGCTCGAGATTGTGAATGTCCCTCAGTCGCTTAACGGTCCGCTCTAGATCAGTTACCTGGGCTTCCAGGGAGGCCGTTCGCTCACATCTCGCACAGATGTACCCACACTCGGACAGTTGAGCCAGGTGCGCATACATCATGCACGACATGCACTGAGTGAAATCCTCAATCACGGCCCCACCCATATTTAATCTGCGCTAACTCCCTATTACCCTCCGAAAATTAAAGAGAGAGGGACAGTGTATATAAGGACAATATATAAAGGGACAATAAATTTAACAAAGGACAATTATAGGATAAATTAAGTACAAATTAAGTAAGGAACAAGAGAAAATTAAAAAAAGAGGGACAATCTATAAGGGACCAAAAGGACAGTAAAGGATAAATATAAGATAAATTAAGTAAATTAGGTATAAATTAAAGTGCATATACTTGCCTCTTGTGAAACTGGAAAGCTTGATTTGAAGAATATGTGAGGTAGTAGCTCTTGGAACTCCAGTCTGTAGCCCTGGGAAATAAGATCTATGACCCAGGGATCCCGGCATGAACTTGACCAGATGTTTCTGAAGAATTTTAGTCGGGCTCCCACCTAACAGCCCTCCAGGCATCGCGGTCCACTGTCATGCTGAAGGCTTTGAAGAAGCAGAGCCTGAGCTCTGTTCCTGAGCACCTGCTGTTGCTGGTTTGCGTGGTTTACCTCTTGCGTAGAAGGTGCAAGAGGTAAGGTGCACCGTAGAAGGTGCAAGAGGTAAACCACTCAAGAGGCCGTAGACCACTGGATTTGGTCTTACACTTGGCTGTCCAAAAGGACTGTAAATTTGAAGCTGAATAAGCTTTCCTGGCTGGTGGAGCTGCTAAAGGAAGATACATAGACTTACCCGCAGTAGCTTTGGAGATCCATTTGTCTAGTTCATCTCCAAACAAGGCCTCTCCTGTGAATGGCAGGCCTTCCACACCTTTCCTGGAGTCCGCATCAGCAGTCCACTGGCGTAGCCACAAGCCCCTGCGTGCTGACACTGCCATAGCGCTGGTGCATGCATTAAGCAAGCCTATCTCTTTTATGGCTTACACCATAAAGTTCGCAAAGTCCTGTATATGCTGCAGGAGTAAAACAACATCCCCTCTAGACAAGGAATCTAACCCCTCAATTAGGATACCTCACCATTTAGCAATGGCTTTTGTGATCCACGCACATGCAATAGTGGGTTTCTGGGCCACTCCAACAGCTGTGTACAATGATTTGAGTGTAGTCTCAATTTTATGATCAGCCGTGTCTTTTAGGGAGGCTGCACCAGGGACAGGCAATACAATTTTTCGTGACAGCCTAGAGACTGATGCATCCACTATCGGTGGATTTTCCCACTTTTTCCTATCCTCCAGAGGAAAAGGAGAAGTTGAGAGCAACCTTTTAGGGATTTGAATTTTCTTATCAGGATTAACCCACGGTTCTTCAACCAGGGTATTCAATTCCTTTGATGCAGGAAAATTGACTGAGGACTTCTTTTTTACATTAAAATAAGATTCCTCCCACTCCTCTGACACCTTATCAGGAATTTGCAGAACATCTCTGATAGCCTCTATAAAAGCCTCTATTCCCTGTGACAGAGTAGCATCCCCCCTTCCAAATCCACATCGCCCTCCTCCATGTCTGACCCGTCAGAGTCAGACTGCAGGATATGGGCCAGAGAGCGTTTTTGTGGACAAATAGAAGGGGATTGAGACGCTGGTTTTGGGACTGAGTCTCTTTTCATAAACTTATCCACAGTCTGTCTTAAGTATTGCGTCTCTTTCTCATTGCGGGATAATTTTGCAGAAATATTGGAGATCATTCCTTTAATGGAATTAACCCACTCCGGTTCAGCCGCGCTATTCTGGGAAGGTGCACTGCCCTGAGTACCCAGTAGTGTCCCCCCTGGTGAAGAGGAACACTCTGCTGTACAAGAAACACACTCTTTGCCTGACATAATGTAAATGTGACAGCACACACACACAGGAAAAGGTTAAGCACAATTAACCCACAGAGAGCCTTTCAGGGAGACACAGAGTTATTTGGAGCCAGCCCCCACTGCGCCCTTATCGCTAATGTCAAGCTTAGCCGGGTCGCAGACTAAGTACCCTGATAGGGGACTTAGGGGGTCATTCCGAGTTAATCGCTAGCTGAAAATGTTCGCTGCACAGCGATGATGCAAAAAAGGCACTTCTGCGCATACGTATGTGGCGCAATGCGCACGCGCAACATACTTTCACAATGGCCGAAGTAGCTTCACACAAGGTCTAGCGAAGCTTTTCAGTCGCAGTGCTGGTTGCAGAGTGATTGACATGAAGTGGGCGTTTCTGGGTGTCAACTGACGCAGGCGTGGCTGGGCGAACGTAGGGCGTGTTTGTGACGTCAAATCCGGAACTAAACAGTCGGAAGTGATCACAATCTAGGAGTAGGTCTGGAGCTACTCTGAAACTGCACAATTTTTTTTTTGCCGCTCTGCGAACCTTTTGTTCGCACTTCTGTTAAGCTAAGATACACTCCCAGAGGGCGGCGACTTAGCGTTTGCACGGCTTCTAAAAACAGCTAGCAAGCGATCAACTCGGAATGACCCCCTTAGTACACTAATAATTGCTCCCCCTGCTATGACACCTTGGTACTGCTGAGGTAATCTGGAGTCTCTCCGGAGGAGCTGCGCGTCCCTGTCAGTCAGCGTCTGTGTCCACTGCAGAGGGAAAATGGTGCTGGTGAGCTGCTGGACCCTTTCATAGTGAAGCCCCGCCCCTTCAATGGCACGCGGTCTTCTCGCTTTTTTATACTGGCTGAGGTAATCTGGCGCTTAAAATGGAGAGAAAACAGTTTTAAGGCTGTTTTTGCCAGTGTGGGTACTGTGTACAGTATACTGAGACGCAGCTGTGTACTGTGTCTGGAGACGCATTCCGCCCCGGTTAGAAGACGTGCGTCTCCGTACCCTCATGCCATCATAATAGCCGGCGCCCTGCTAACCGGCATCCCTGCCGGCTTAGTACTCACCACTCTTCATTCTTCTGGCTCTGTTAGGGGTGGCAGCATGCTGCGGGAATTTATGCTCGCTGTGGTGGGGCTTTCGAATAGTTCCCTCAGGAGCTCAGTGTCCTGTCAGCGGGGAATGGGACCATTAACCCTTCAAGAGGTTGCCCCCCCCCCCAAGTCCCACGAAGCAGGCAGGCTGGTGCCGTCCAGCACTGCCTGAAAATAACAAACATATAAAATAAATGCAGAAAACTCTTCAGGAGCTTCCATAAGCGTGACTGTCTCCTCTGGCACATTTTCTAAACTGAGTCTGGTAGGAGGGGCATAGAGGGAGGAGCCAGCCCACACTATCAAATTCTTAAAGTGCCCATGGCTCCTAGTGGACCCGTCTATACCCATGGTACTAACTGGATTCCCAGTATCCTCTTGGACGTAAGAGAAATGTAATAATAATATTTACACAATCTGCTATTTAATATCTTCCCCAGCATACAGTATTGTATTGACAAGTTTGAACATCTGTTTTTTGCACAACCTGTCACATACCTCCCGAGTCTTTCCTTTACATACCAACTCCAACAGTGCTGGTCTTTGCCGTCTGCAGGCAAGCATACTGCTCTGAGCCGGCATGGCTCCTGAGTTTGCTCCTCTTCCTGCAGCTGGCATCCTGCTCTCTGTATAGGTGCAGGCACATGGCGTTGTGCAGGATTTAACAGTGCACTCAGGTGACCACTGACATGGCTTTGGCACCAACTCTGAATCCTCTTCTCCCCTATATAACCTCATTCTGGCACTACACCAATGCAAGCATATCAGGCTCACCTCCCCGTGCTCCAGCATTTATGCTCCTGTTTGCTGATCATTAAACTTGTATTCTGACACCACTTGTTAGTACTGACTATGCTCCCTGCTCGCTCTCTGGGTACGTGGAGTCTGGTATTTAACATCTGGCTGTGACTGATGATTCACCTGGACGCTTTTCTGGTATTTTCTGTGAGAAATCAGGTACTGACCCACGGCTAGACTGGCTACTCTTAATCTATTCTGTACCCATTCTGATTACCATCCTGTCACACTAGGCATCAGCTCAAAAAGCCATGTCCTGCTTACCGGTTACAGCAATGTCCAAGTCCCCTTGCTGGTACAAGTTATGTGGCAGTAGTTATTAACTTATTTATTAAATCCTTGAGTTTGTGACATTACTGGTGTCACATATTGGGCTTCTGGAGCCTGGAACCTGATGAGGTGCTGGCCTTAGGGGCTTGTGCAGGCTGCCGAAGGCAGCCCTAAGTCTTATATCTGCCAATCAGCTGGGTGGTTGGCATATCCCTAGTATCATTTTCAGTCACAGCTCCTACCTCAGTGGGGGAGGGGGCTGTCACTGGGTCCCTCCTCCCTTGTCCCCACTGCCGGGTCCTCTGTCCCTGCCGCCAGCTGGATACCGGCATCTGTACAATGTAGTTCACAGATGCTGGGACCGGTGTATGTGCAGTAGCAGTGATGGTACTGCACATGAGGCACACCCCGACTTCTATGGACTGCTTCGGATGCAGCCCATAGAAGCTGGCTAGAGCTGCCCAAAAGACAGAGAGTGGCCTCCTAAAAGAAGCCAGCTGTCTGCCTATAACAGCCCTCTGACAGTCCCGTAGGGAGGAAATACATTCCAATGGGACTGCATGTAGTGTCTGTGAATGTCAGGCAGGACTTCCAAAAGGAAGTCTCTGCCAGTCTCAGTGAAGCCAGTGCAGTCTCACGGACAGCATCTGGCTTCACATACTCTGTGCTGAAGTGGCGAATTTTACCTGAGGGGTCTGCAGTCCTACAGCCTATAGGCAAAATTCACCACAGATAATTTCTCACTGCCATCATTCGCGCTGCCATCTTGATTCCTATCATCTGACTTTCTGATCATCAGAAGTCAATCTAGATCAGCTGACCCAAGGAGCCTATCAGGGGATAGGGTTCCATATTTAAGGTTGTTTTGGTGAACAGGCCAATGCCAGAACAACTTCCCTCTTGTGAGCTGCTACTGACTTCCGGTTGCTATTTCTTGGTGTGTGCTGACTCCTTGTTGTGTTCCTGTCTGCTCGTATAAGCTTGTAGTACCAATCTCCTTTATACACAGTGCACTTCAGTCTGCAAGTACCAGTATTCATTCTATGTAGTGCAATGCAGTCTGCAAGTACAAGTATTCAATCTATGCTGTGCACTTTAGTCTGCTAGTACCAGTATCCATTCTACGCAGTGTACTTTAATCTGAAAGTACCAGTATCCATTGTATGCAGTGTACTTCTGTCTGAAAGTACCAGTATCAATTATACGCAGTGCATTTCAGTCACCAAGTACCAGTATCCATTCTATTCTGTGCAATTTCTTTCAGCAAGTACCAGTTCTACGCTGTGAAGTTTGTGAACTCATCTGGTAAGCACAGTACAGTGCATTCCACTCCTTAATACTCTATTACAATAGTGTGTGTGGAGGGCTTTATCCAGCATGTGTCTACATCCATCCAGAACTACATGCGGGCTCTGTAGCACTTCCTCACTTTTCACCAGATGGCACACTATTTCCGCTGCCCTCTGACTCTTTTAGTGACAGTCTTGTGATCATCAAATACAGGGCTCACTAATTTGGCACTTTACATGCAACTATCAATTCCATACCAGACTGTACACTGAAAACCTTGGTACTCAGCTACCTTCCACATGAGGAGGAGCCTCATCAGGCATCCTAGCTTCCTACACTCTCCCAATACCCAAGCCAACCCTCTGGTTACTGATTCCAGTTCGAAAAACCCACAGGCCTGACAACCGGTGCATTATAGACATCCAACACTAACATTGCAGTGTCAATGGTCTTCAGGGGCATTAGGAAGGTTAAAAAGTACACTGGTCAGTCAAGAACAGTAGCCACACCCAAACTATTGTGTGGCCATATTCTTTGGCATAGAGTCTCTTGGTAGGCCTGTTGTCTGTTGTGCATGATGCGGCGTGACCATGCCCCGAACTGGCCATGGTCTCAACCACTTGACTGCCATGGTCTCATCAAATGTGACCACACCAGGCTGGGCTTACCCTGACATGGTCGCATCTGATGCGATCAGTCAGTAAGCCCACTGTGCAGCTTTCTGCCCACCTCATGATCCCTCTGCTTCCCAGTTCCCTCTCCCCAGGTCCTGCCGTGCTGCTATTCACTGTTGATCGATCAGCCCGGCAGCAAACCCTAGCCTGCAGCTGCAGAAAATAACGGCCTGTTAAAAAGCAGCCCCTCTCCTAAAGTGTGGCCACCTGATACTGCAGATAGCAGCAGTTTCCGGGAGAATAGTCACGATGGTCCCATCAATGTTGTAAAGATATATATTTTTTTTTTGAATGTTACTACATTTTTTTTTCTTTTAAATAAAATCATATTGGATATGTTTTAAATAAGTGTTTTTAGCCTATTTCAATCATAAAAAAAATGACAATTTTAGAGCGTTTTTGGAAAAAATATTAGCAAGGTAAGTGGTCTAAATACTGGGGCCCATTACTTTTCACAATGGCCCTGCTGCTCCCAATGGTAGTGTTTACATACTGTACACCAAAGCCAGGAGGGAAGAGTAATAAGCTCCTGAATGCATTATTTTTGCATATATTTTCTATTATTCTTTCGAAACTGCAGTACTCATGTATATACAGTATATATTTCTATGGTCTTATCCAAAACATGTCATTCGTTACACTATCCTATCTATCTCTACTTGTCTTTGTGAAAAAAAGAAAAAATAATGCAGAGAAAAGAACAATATATCTTTATATCTTTAGCGTTATTATTTCTTATCATCCTGGTTCTCTTTAATCTACAATGCCAAATTGGCTCTTCATTAGTACCTCTTAAGAGGTCAGCATAGATCCACATTGAGTTGATACTTTTCCATCGAGTTTAGGAGGACCGACTCCAAGTTGCTGTAGATTCAAAGCATATGTTAATTAATTATTTGCTCCACATCTCAAAATTTTGGATAAAAACTATAATCTAAGTACACAATGTTTCATGTGTTTTACTTTATTATTGTGTAAAGTAGGAGTTGTAGAACACTTTGTCCATTTATCATCAGCAAGGAGTTTAAGTATATGACGTGAGATTAAAATACGCTCCTTATAGCCATGCTTTTGACACTCATGATAAATAGGCTTGGAGATTAACCTGAATTAATTTGAGAACACCATTTTTTATACTGTCTGGAGAGGTTCGTCAAGTGTCAGCAGTCCATTTAATAAACTTATTGCTGTATTATTTATGTATTGCTTTTACCTATTATTTCTATACATAATTTTCTCAAGTATAACACAAGTTAGTTATAATAAAAGTAAAAATAAATAAATAAATAATAATAATAATAATAATAATAATAATAATAATCATCATCATCATCAGACATTTATGGAAATAAAAAGAAAAGATTTTGGAGGATCAACTACTGAAAAAAATGCAGGTGTACAATAGCTTATAACTGGCAATAAGTAATTACTGTAGCTTTAACTGAGCGCAATAGGGTTCATTCACTAACATTGTATATAGGTGTACATTGTGCACTCAACTGCAACAACCAATCAGACACTTATACCCCTTTTCCACCTGTAGCACGGACACGGCTGCGACCTGTGCTACAGCCCCCCTTTTCACAGCGCTCACCAACCCGGCATATTGCTGGGTTGGTGACGCTGCTGCTGACGCGGCAGGGGCGGCGCTGGGAGATCACATGATCTCCCAGCGCCGCCCTTCCATTCACTGTGAACGGGAGCCGTGTCACCTTGACACGGCTTCCGTTCAAACTACACATTTTACACGTGTTCAACCCATCAAGATACCAGGGTAGGATTCCCGGATCACTTGGCGTTTCCACTAGGAAAAAACATGGGTAAATGCGCACCCCCGCGCATTTACCCGTGTTTTTAAAGGTAGTGGAAAAGGGGTATAACTTTCATTGTCTATCTTGCTAGAGAGGTGGCCTCATATTGCTGTTTGCCATGGCTCAGGGCTTTGTTAGCAACTGCAACCCTAATGACAGTAAGTATCTGAGTTAAACACAATGGGCCCTAGTCAGGGGCGTAGCCAGAACTTTGTGGGCCCCATAGCAACATTTTGAAGGGGCCCCCATCCCGGTACTTCTAGAGAGACACTTCTCTGCAGCAGTTGTCACTTTTATGCCCTATAATAGTGCCCTAGTTCATTTTCTTAACCATAGTAGAGCCATACTTGCCTACTTTTGAAAACTAAAATCAGGGAGATTACAGTAGCATGTGCTGTGCAAAGCGCAGCGTGCCGCCATGGGGGCGTGTCAAACTCTACCCAAAGGGCGTGTCTAGTTCCACAAATAGGCGTGCCTATGCTTAAATGCTTGTTGTTGCAAGATTTTTCTATATAACATTAGTAACAATATATTTTGGGAAGTTTTGCAAGTATTGATACTAACATTACTGACTGAAATACAGGGTTTCTTATTTGCAATATGTTTTCGTTGTGATATTTCTTTTCTTCTCACTCAGCACAATATGCATGGTAAATGTGATGCCTACTGTATGCAATAAATTCCAAATGCAAGTTGACCGCGTGTGAATTCATCCCTAAACATAGAAGTAAATGATTATTTTGGTGTTGTAGATGTTGCTTTTATTGGGAACACTGGATTGTCTGCATCTTGTAGGCACGACCTATATTTATTGGATGTGCTATTTTCCATTCCATTGCAGCATTAACCAAATCATTACAGATACCAGCTGCTCTAATTAAACAAATGTGTTTAACTACAGAAAGATTACTAACAACAATTCTTATACCAGCAGCAGCAGCAGCAGCAGCAGCAGCAGCAGAGGCATGCTATGGGTCAGTGCACACCAGCACAGATAAGAGGAGTGTGTGATCAGGTACTGCTGTCTCTCTCTCTCTCTCTCTCTCTCAGGGGATACACAAGGGGGGTAATGAGAGCCGTCAGCAGTGATTCCTGAGCAACTACAGCAACTCACTGTTCTTGCAAAGAAACTCCTTAGTGTCACCCCTGACAGAATCTGAAGAATCCGGGAGAATTGACCTATAAAGCAGGGGATCAGGAGATTTATGGCTGAAACGGGAGGCTCCCGCAGGATGCGGGAGGGTAGGCAACTATGGTAGAGCCTTATTTAATGTTATGCCCTATAGTAGTGCCCTAGTTTCTTTTATGAATTATAGTAGTGCTTAAGTTCACCCTATTTTACACATTATGATGCACACAGTACCCCCAATTCACATTATGATATATAGTGCTCCCTGTTCATATTGTGCCTCATTACAGTGCACCAGTTCATATTATAATATGAAAAAAATGCCCTCCAGTTAATTTTATACCACACTACAATGAGCAGGTCCAGGGGCATACCTAGATATATTGCAGGCCCCAAGGAAAAAGTTTTAAAGGATCCCTACGTACCACCCAATGGCGAAAAATTAATATAACACATATAACTTTGACAGGGAAGGTGGGCCTCTCTCAGGAAAGGTGGGCCTCTCTCAGCTCTGGGCCCCATAGCAGCGCACTGCCTGCACCTATGGTAGCTACGCTCTTGGCCCTACTCAAAATTGGACGCAAGTCCTAAAAACAGATGCATCTGGCGACTGTCAGCAGACTGCACATATCTGTATTCTGGCGCTGTGGATGCCTGCAGTCAAAATACCAACAGCAATTTCCAGACACCAATTTGGTAAGGTAACTACCCCTATCCCCTAACCTCCCTAACCCTCCTTTCCTGCGGCCTGACCCTAAATCTCCCCCACAGCCTAACCCTAACCCTCACATGTGGTACCTAACCTTAACCCCCCTTCCCCCACAGCCTAAACCTAACCCTCCACTGGGGTACCTAAACTTAACCCTTCCTCCCCACAGCCTAACCCTAACCTCCCCCACTGCAGCCTAACCCTAACAATCCCCCTGCAGCCAAAACTAACCTTCCCGCCCCGCACCACGGCTTATGAGGGTAGAGTCAGGGCAGACCTTGATCGACAGGTCAGTAACTACAGCGCACTTCAGCTGAGGGCGCATCATGCACTGTCTGCTGTAGGCAGCGGCAGTAGCAGATTTTTAAATGTTATTTATAATGTATCAAGCCCGCCCTTCTGCCCGTCACCAAGCCAGCTTCCTCCTACTCATAAACAATCCTGCCGGCTGACACTGCCAGGACTCCACAACCTTTAATTGCCGGGTGCCCGCATGTCACTTGCATGGCACCCAGCTCCCATCATGCAGCCCAGAGTTCCTCCTCCCAGACAGATCCCCGGTCAATGGAGGGGGTGGTGGGCTGGCCAATGACTAACTGATGTCAGGCATGGACTGGAGGAGTGCGGGTCTTGGGAGTTGTTGGGACAGAGGAAGACCGAAGAGGCTTCAGCTGTGCACAAGCACCCCCTGCAATCATTCCTCCCCCCAGAGCAGCAGCACCTTCAGTATCACCCCCCCCCCCCCCCCCCCCCCCACACACACACACACACACACACACACACACAGAACAGCAGCACTTTCAGCATCCCCATAACGATCACTCTCCCTTTATCACCCCCCCCCTTCCCCTTTCGGCGATCATCAGAAATGATATGCCACAGATGATATACAGTTTAGATACACATATAGCTGCTGTGGTCACCTCATGTAGTGTATTAGCTTACGATGACTCTACTTGCCGTAATATGTAAAAGGGGGCTCTACCTGGTGTAATGTGTGACAGAGGATTCTACCTGGTGTAATGTGTGACAGGGGACTCTCCCTGGCATAATGTGTGACTGGGGTTCTACCTGGAGTAATGTATAAAAGGGGCTCTACCTGGCATAATGTGTAAAAGGGACTCTACCTGGAGTAACGTGTAAAATGGGGCTCTACTTGGTGTAATGTGTGACAGGGGCTCTACCTGGTGTAATGTGTAAAAGGGTCTCTATCTGCTGAAATGTGTAAAAGGGAACGCTACCTGGCATAATGTGTGACAGGGGCTCTACCTGGCGTAATGTGTAAAAGGGGGCTCTACCTGGAGTAATATGTAAAATGGGGCTTTTCCTGGCGTAATGTGTAAAAGTGGCTCTACCTGGTGTAATGTGTGTAAGTGGTGCTACTGTGCGGCGTAATTTCAATAATGGAGACTACCATGCAGTGTAACATGAATTGGTATTATTTTGTAGCCACGCCCCTATATTTTTGACGCGTGCCTATGACATGCACTGGCCCTGTTTTAAATATGGGGTGCCGATGCTGTTTCTTGCACACAGCGCTAAAATGTCTAGTTACAGCACTGTCGATCAGGATTCCAGTCTTCAGGATCCCGACGCAGGCATTTCAATCCATGTCGGGATGGCAGCATCGGTATTCTAAGCAGTGTCAGGATTCCGGCATCGGTATTCCGATTACTGGGATCCCAAACTTCCCGTAGAAAGCAATCACAGGCTGAGCATGCACTGTAATATGCCTACTGTATGCACACTGACATGTTTTTGTGGTCATGGGAGTGTCATACATGTGTACGCTTTCTTTGGTGCCTGTTTGTGGTAAGCAGACAAAGATGGGAAATCTCTTCAGACTAGAAATGTGCACGAACACCCATGTTTTGGTTTTAGCTCTAATTTATCATCCTAATTTGTTATCGGCAAAATAGATTGAAATGCCGCTGTCAGGATCTTGAACGCCAGAATCCTGAACGACAATGCTGTAACTAGACATTTTCGCACATCTATGATCAGGTCTGAATTAGGCCCTTGGTTTGGATTGAATTTCCTCTGGAGATCAGAATGGGATTTGGAGCCTAATTCAGACCTGATTGCAGGTCTTTAATGGGCAAAACCATGTGCAGTGCAGGTGTGGGCAGATATAACGTGTGCAGAGAGAGTTAGATCTGGGTGGGTTATATTGTTTCTGTGCAGGGTAAATACTGGCTGCTTTATTTTTACATTGCAATTTAGATTTCAGTTTGAACACAACCCACCCAAATCTAACTCTCTCTGCACATGTTATATCTGCCCCACCTGCACTGCACATAGGCCCTCATTCCGAGTTGTTCGCTCGGTTAATTTTCTTCGCATCGCATCGATTTTCCGCTAATTTGCGCATGCGCAAAGTTCGCACTGCGACTGCGCCAAGTAAATTTGCTAAGAAGTTTGGTATTTTACTCACGGCATTACGAGGTATTTTCTTCGTTCTGGTGATCGTTGTGTGATTGACAGGAAGTGGGTGTTTCTGGGCGGAAACTGGCCGTTTTATGGGAGTGTGTGAAAAAACGCTGCCGTTTCTGGGAAAAACGCGGGAGTGGCTGGAGAAACGGGGGAGTGTCTGGGCGAACGCTGGGTGTGTTTGTGACGTCAAACCAGGTACGAAACTGACTGAACTGATCGCAGTGGCAGAGTAAGTGTCGAGCTACTCAGAAACTGCTTAGAAATTTCTATTCGCAATTTTGAGAATCTTTCGTTCGCAATTTTGCTAAGCTAAGATTCACTCCCAGTAGGCGGCGGCTTAGCGTGTGCAATGCTGCTAAAAGCAGCTTGCGAGCGAACAACTCGGAATGAGGGCCATAGTTTTGCCCATTAAAGAAAAAGTTTGCTGCTGCGATCAGGTCTGAATTAGGCCCTTGGTTCGGATCCACAAAATTCAAGTGGTTTTGGATTTCTGTAGAACTGAACTGCACTTCTCTATGTCAGATGACCCTTTTGCATGCAGCATGGGTTATGTGTAAGCCCTGTTGCTATTGATGACAGCCGAGGATGAAAAAACAGGGGGTCTGCGCCGATTCCCATAAGAAGGATTAATACTGATGCACAGTAGATGGGCGGATACTGGCATTTTCATAAGACTGTGGTGGCTGCATGGAAAGTGGCCGCATATGTGTCTTAGAATAGGGACCAATATTTTATTTACATTAGTGAGTGGTTGGTATACTGAAGATTTGGCTGCTGCATAACCAGGGGTATGCGAGGTGGGTTGGGGGGAAGAGGGGGGTTGCGGTACATGGTACCTTGGGTGTGGCCTTAACCCCTATTGGTCTGATATTCACAAAAGTCACAATGGGGAATACACCCCCCCCCCCCCCAACATGTTTGTATACAGTCCCTTAAAATTCTGAGCTCACAAAGACTGCACAGGGACAAATTGGCACATGATCAGTTTCCCTATGGATGTGATGTTGCCCCTTGGATCACTTTTGATCATTTGAATGTGAGCTGCTCATATGCTTAATGATTTTATGCTTTCATTTAATGTTCCCCATGTATTTCTTGCATCTAACTGTAAGAGCTCAATTAATCTTGAGGTCCCCTAGGGAACCTTCTGGTAACTTTAATGGTTTGTCCAAGGTTGACCAGGGCATCCTACTGTGATTTGTAACCAATAACAATATATACAACCTATGTAGCTTGCCAGTAGCAGCAGTATTGTAGCTTATTGTCCCACAAGGCTAGTTATAACTATTATTGTCCGTCAAGAAGACAATGGAGTGGGTTGCTCATGAGTCATTACCTCTACATTTCTATATTCATTCCATGTCTGCTTGTTATTTAAATATGGGCCTCACTGGCGTAACTACCACCCCCACAGCCACTGCGGAGGCTTGGAGGTGCAGGGCTGCGGAGGCGCCGCCACTGATTGCTGCTGTGCTGTCCGAGAAGGAGGGTACAGTCCGGGAAGGAGGGCACAGCACGTGCCTATCCTGTGTCCGTCCTGACTCCTGTGTCTCCGGCGGCAGCGTGTCTGTCAAATGAAGTGTTGGTTTGTGAGCCAATCAGAGCTCGCGGACCGGCAGCCAATCCGGAGATGCCGCCGGAGACACAGGGCGGACACAGGAGAGGCGCGCGCTGTGCCCTCGTTCCCGGACTGTACCCTCCTTCCCGGACAGCACAGCGGTGAGCGGGAGGAGGGTGTATACTTGGCACTGGGGGGGCATATTTAGCACTGGGGGCATATGTGTAGTTGGCACTGGGGGGGCATATGGGGCACTGGGGGCAAATGTGTTTCTGGCACTGAGGGGGGCATATTTGGCACTGGGGGCATATATGTTTCTGGCACTATGGGGTCATATTTTTATCTGGCACTGTGGGGGAATATCTGCCACTGGATGCATATGTGGCATGAGGGACACACTCCTAGCAACAAGCATTATCCCCTGGTAACAAGCACAACACCCAGAGCATGAAATCCCTGGCATCAAGCATTACCCCCTAGCAACGAGCATGACACCTAGTGCATGAAACCCCCGCAACGAATATTACCCCCTGGCAATGAACTTGACACCCACATGATACCCCTGGCAACAAGCATAACACCTAGCGCATGAAACCCCTAGCAACGAGCATGACACCCTGAACCAAGAGCATGAAACCCCTGGCAATGAGCAGATAATTTAAAAGTAATTAGAAGCCTTACTGTAGGGCTTAATGTGTAATGGGCATTGAGGTGTGTGGCATAATGTATCACGGACATTGCGGAGAGTGGTATAATGTATCATGGAAATTGCAGTGTGTGTCATAATGTGTCACGGACATTGCGGTGTGTCATAATGTGTTACAGGCATTACGGTGTGTGGTATACTATATCACGGGCATTGTGGTATGTGGTTTAAGGTCTCTGGGGCATTGCAGTGTGTGGCATAATGTATAACAGGCATTGCGGTGTGTGGCATAAGGTATAACGGGCATTGCGGTGTGTGTCATGTGTCACAGGCATTATGGTGTGTGGCATAATGTGTCAGGGGCATTACGGTGTGTGGCATATTGTGTAATGGGCATTATTGTGTGTGGCATAATGTCTAAGGGCCATTGCAGTATGTGGCATAATGTATACTGGGCATTACTATAAGGAGGAAAAATTACAAATAATGTAAGGGGCAGGAATCAGGTTATTTTTTTTTTCCTGTGGTGGCCAACGTCTGGGCGTGCAGGTTGCAAAACTGGGGAATAAGGCAGTCTTTTCCTGCAATACCATGCCTCTTTAAGCAAACCCATTCCAGGAAGGTCACGCCCTCTTTTTTGCGGCGCGCAGATTAATCACTTCTCTGGTGGCAATTATGGGCGGGGGGGGGGGGAGGGGGGCGCCAGAGAGAATGTTTTGGCTTGGGTGGGAAAATTTTCTAGTTACGCCACTGATGGGCCTGATGTGGATTTGTACAAAAACCCAGTGGTTCACATTCAAATCCAATGTTTGTGGGTCTGCTCGTGTGCAGAACGGGTCTTGCGATATGGCACCTTTCTTTAAAAGACTTCCTGGACCCGACTGTACAGATCCTACAATCAGTCTGAGTAAGATTCAGCTTATACAGAGTGACAGCGGGCTTCTAACATCATGGTGGTGATCCAATGCTGCGTCCTCAGACAAAGCACTCAGATCTTGCAGATGCAAGCTGGAGGCATCTATCTCCAACAAACGCCTCCTGCTGCTTTTGCATTTTATTTGTACGGATTCCAGATAAATTGGATTACTTACTTGATTACTCCATGCAGTGTACTGGGTCATTCCATGAAAATGGTCTTTTTATGTAACGTTTGTTACCAGTTTTCATGACAAGCTTTGCATCAAAATTAAAGCATATCATGTACCAGAAAAACATTTACTTTGCCCAAAATATTAAAAACACATGCTCAAAAAAATATATTTCACATGAAATATATTTCAAAATGTAACGTTTGTTATCATGGAAAGACCCGTTTTCTTTTTAATCACATGCTCCTGAGGAATCTGGGGTACAACAACCCAGGGAAACGCGTTGAGCTACAAGGACCTTATTTTATCACATTGCGGACTCTCTTTTATCCCCTACTGGACATGTATGGACAATATTAACCCTCCAGCAGAAAGCTCAGAATATCTGCACAACTGAAGGATACCCCTAGACAGGAGCGGTTCTTGGTGCGGGCAAACAGTGCCTTCGCCCGGGGCGCTGCGGCCTGGGGGCACCTACCCGCACCCCGCTTCCCCGGCTGCAGCAGACGCCGTGGCCTGTGTGGGCGTCCGCTGCAGCCGGCTCCAGGGACAGACACTAGAGGTCAGTATTGACCTCTAGTGTTTGTGCGGCGCTGCTATGGGAGATACGTCAGGACGTCTCTCCCATAGAGAGGAGCCAGCGGCCAGACAGAGCAGCAGCAGCAGCGATCGGGAAGCAGGAGCGGGGCAGTGGTAAGTATTGTTTATTTTTTATTTTTGTGTGTGTGCACAACTACTGGGGGCAAACAAAGAGGGGGCACAACTGCTGGGGGCAAAGAAACGGGGCACAACTACTGGGGGCAAAGAAAGAGGGGGCACAACTACTGGGGGCAAAGAAATGGGGCACAACTACAGGGGGCAAACAAAGAGGGGGCACAACTACTAGGGGCAAAGAAACGGAGCACAACTACTGGGGGCAAAGAAAGAGGCTGCACAACTACTGGGTGCAAAGCAACAGGGGGCACAACTATTGGGGGCAAAGCAACCGGGGGCACAATTACTGGGGGCAAAGCAACAGGGGGCACAACTACTGGGGGCAAATCAACTGGGGGCACAGCTACCGGGAGCATAAATGTGGCCATGCCCCTCCCCTATGAGGCCACACCCCTATTTTTTTTTGCACGCACAAACTGTTTTGCCGCGGGGGGGGGGGGGCGCCAGTGGAAACTGTAGCACTGGGCGCCACAAGGTGTGGAACCGGCCCTGCCCCTACAGCACCTCTACAGGTGGGACATTTACCGTGTGCTTACAACATTTGGGGACTGTATCCTATTGAGCGACGCCAGCTTTTCCAAGTGGACAAAGGAGGAATCCGGAGAAGGTCCTAAGTCCGTATGGTGACCAACTATTGAGTCAGATATGCAATGTATTGTCATAACTTGAAATTTTATTAATTAATTTTAAAATCTACACTACCAACTGTTAAATATAATTTTTTTTAACTATCTAACCATCTAGCATTATCACATTTTATTTATTTATTGTCATAAGCGCTGGTTTTCTAGATTTCATTTTTGCACTTAGTGTTTGCACAGGGGCCTCACAACACCCTTTTTTCCAGCTGCTTTAATCAGACAGCGCATAAGACACACTTTTTTTCCTTTGTACTCTTTTTAATCACTTGCCTGGCTTAAACATATAGGATACGACTGCAGCTAGAAATGCATTACCTGACCAGGTTGCATCCCATACATCCGTGAAGCCCCACAGCTTCCTCCTTCTGTTGTGGAGGAAATTCGTTCTACACAAGTGAAGAACAGACTGTCTCCTGCTGCTACGGCCCCCTGGGAGTGATGTCAAACATCACTCCCAAAATCGCGCACCAGAATGCGGTCGGTCCTATCCTAATTTTTTTGGTAAGCGAATATAGGGGGTAATTCAGACCTGATCGCTAGGCTGCATTTTTTCAGAGCCTGTGAGCAGGTCCGAACTGCGCATGCGTATGCACCGCAATGCGCAGGGGTGACGGACTGCACCAATAGGGATCGATGCATAGCAACGGGATGGTGCCAAAAAAGTGAAAACACGGGCGAGGGCATTTGTGGGTGGCAACTTCAGGGAGTGTCTAGAAAAATGCAGGTGTGTCCAAGCATTGGAAGGGAGGTTGTCGGACGTCATGGTGCAATGAGAATCATGACTGGGACATAGCTATACCAGGATACAATTTATTTAGGAAGGATAGAATGGGAAGAATAGGAGGAGGGGTAGCAATGTATTTGAAAAAAAAAGCATAAGTGCTACTTTAATACAAAATGTTGAGGACAAAACTGAGGCCCTTTGGGTCACCACAGAAACCGGGGAGAAGGACATTATTCGCATTGGGGTGATCTATAGACCACCAGGCCAGGGGCAGGATTTGGACAGGAACCTATTGTTGGACATCTCTAAAATGGCTTTAAAGGGAGAAGTCATAATCATGGGAGACTTTAATTTACCTGATGTAAATTGGGAGGGGTCCTTTGCAAGTTCAGCTACAAGTGGCAAATTTCTAAATTCCTTACAGGGAGCATCTCTCAAGCAATTGGTGAGGGAGCCCACTCGCAAAGACTCAATATTAGATTTAATTCTTACAAATGGTGACAGTGTATCAGAATATATGTGGGTGAGCACCTGGGATCCAGTGATCATCAAGCAGTATGGTTTAGTATAAAGACAGGATCCAACTCCTGTCACACAAAAACAAAGGTGTTGGATTTTAGAAATGCTGACTTTGCAAAAATGGGGAGATGTATAAGTGATTCATTGGCGGACTGGAGGAACTTGGAAGGGGTGCAGGAGAGGTGGGAAAAACTGAAAACTGCAACACTAAGGGCAACAGACCTTTGTATCAAAAGGGTTAGGAAAAGCACCAGGAAAAGGAAGCCAGTGTGGTTCACAAAAGAAGTATCAACTAGTGTGAAAGCAAAAAAGATGGCTTTTAGGAAATACAAACAGACTCAAAATAATAATAACAAAGAGGTGTATCTTGACAGACGGAAGGATGCTAAGAAAGTGATTAGACGTGCAAAGGCAGAAGCCGAGGAGAAAATGGCCCAGTCAGTAGATAAAGGGGGCAAAACTTTTTTTAAGTATATAAATGAAAGGAGAAAATCAAATTGAGGAATAATAAGACTTAAGACAGAGAGTGAGAATTTGGTGGAGGCAGATAAGGCAATAGCAGATCACCTAAATCATTATGTTTGCTCAGTATTTACTACAGAAGGAGAAGGAAAGGGGACAGAGTTAAGTTGCAAGGACATTCATAAAAATAAGGTAGATGAAAGTTCATTTACAGAGGAGAAGGTCATAACTGAACTTTCAAAACTAAAAGTGGATAAATCAATGGGGTCAGATGGAATACACCCAAGGATACTAAAAGAGCTAAAAGATGTGCTGGTGGCACCATTAACAGAATTATTTAACCAGTCACTAAATACAGGTGCCATTCCTGAGGACTGGAAAAGAGCAAATGTAGTTCCACTGTACAAAAGTGGAAGAAAGGAAGAAGCAAGTAACTACAGACTAGTAAGCCTTACATCAGTAGTAGGGAAAGTAATGGAAAAACTACTAAAAGAAAGAGTTGTAGAATATCTTAAATCAAACAACTTACAGGATCCAAAACAGCATGGATTTACTGGTGGGAGATCATGCCAAACAAATCTTACTGACTTTTTTGACTCTGTGCTGAAAATAATAGATCAAGGGGGAGCTGTAGATGTAGCATATCTAGACTTTAGTAAGGCATTTGACACTGTCCCACATCACAGACTGATAAATAAACTTGAAAGTGTGGGGGTGGATTATAAAATAGTTAAATGGATAAGAAACTGGTTGCAGGATATGAAACAGACAGTTGTAGTAAATGGAGTGCAATCTATGGAGGGAAATGTTACCAGTGGAGTACCCCAGGGATCTGTACTCGGACCAGTTCTCTTTAATATCTTTGTTGGTGACATTGCAAATAGTATTGAAGGGAAAGTATGCCTTTTTGCAGATGATACAAAGATATGCAACAGGAGGGGTAAAACAAATGATTGATGACCTAGCTAGACTTGAATAATGGTCAAGAACATGGCAACTACAGTTTAATGCTAAAAAATGCAAAATCATGCACTGTTGTCTCAAAAACCCAAAGGCTAAATATAGTATCAAGGGTACTATAATGGAAACTACTGAGGAGGAAAGGGATTTAGGAGTCACTATTTCAAGTGACTTAAAGGCAGGAAAGCAATGCAACAAAGCAATGAGAAAGTCAAGTCAGATGCTTGGTTGCATAGGAAGAGGAATCAGTAGCAGGAAAAGAGAAGTAATAATGCCACTGTATAGGTCATTGGTGCGGCCTCATCTGGAATACTGTGTCCAGTTCTGGAGACCATATCTCCAGAAGGATATAAATACATTAGAGTGTACAAAGAAGGGCAACTAAATGGTGCATGGCCTACATCACAAAACTTACCCGGAAAGGCTAAAAGATCTTAACATGTATAGTATGGAGGAGAGAAGGAAAAGGGGAGACATTATAGAAACTTTCAAATATACCAAAGGTTTTAACAAAGTTCAGGAGGAAACATTCTTCAAAGGAAGAGAAGTATTAGAACTGAAGGACGTACACTGAAACTGGAGGGAGGCAGGTTCAGGGGAAATTTACGGAAAAATTACTTCACAGAAAGGGTAGTGGATAAGTGGAATAGCCTCCCATCAGAGGTGGTAGAGGCTAAGACTGTAGAGCAATTTAAACATGCTTGGGATAGGCATATGAATATCCTTACAAAGAATTAAGGTTCAAAAAGGGTTGAGATTACCTAAAGGATAAAAAAAAGGGGCAGACTAGATGGGCCAAGTGGTTCTTATCTGCCGTCAAATTCTATGTTTCTATGTTTCTATGTCAATTCTGGTCCTGGGCAGGCTGAAGTGATCGCAGCAGTGATCGCAGCGTTTAAGTAATATATGTGTGTATATGTGTGTATGTATGTTCCAGCATAACTCTGGAATGCCTGGAGCAATTTACACCAAACTTGGTGCACATATGACTTACAATCTGGAAAAAAATACTGTGGGGGTAAGACACCCCTAGGGGTGGGGGTGGGAAGGGGCTGACGTAAAAATCTATAGTTTTTGGGCATAACTCTGGAATACCTTGAGCAATTTACACCAAAGTTGATACACATATGACTTACATAGTTTTCGGGGTCGCTGAGATGAATAGTGTCACTCCCGATGCCGTTTAAGTCCAAGGTCAGCCCCCATCAGCATGGGGTGGGGGGGTGGGGGAAGGATTGGGTGAAAAATAAAATGTCCAAATGGCCGACAATACTGTCAAATCCATAGTTTTCGGGGTCGCTAAGCTGATCGCATGTTGAAAATTTATATGTTTCTTACACTGTCCGTTAACATACAGGCTATGGGTCTTCACGCAAATTCTTGTAGGGGTTGGGTAGTGAACTTAAACTTGAAGATGGGTGCAATGAAAATAGTCGTATTGCGTTAAGATTTCCACGCGGACGATATATATATATATATATATATATATATATATATATATAAAAATGCAGAAGCCCTCACTCACTCACTGACTCATCACTAATTCTCTGAAGCTGACATGTTACATATGTATTGTTCAGGTGGGAAACAGGAAAACTACGTAATTAGAATGTTAATAAATCTCCCCTAAGGGGATGAAAAGGGGGTTGACATAATGACATCATTACTGATGCGTGGCTTGGGTTGCGTGAACGATAACGCCCAAACGGACATGATCGGATCAACATTTGGATTGCACCTCCAGTGTGTAGAATGTAAAAAACTACAAAAATGGTCCTGTCACTTTTTTCCATATCTGCTACGAGTGCTCCTCGGGTAACGCCAAGAACCATGGATTAATATTTACGTACTTGAAGATGTCTCAAATTTACATTTCTATATATTTACCAACCCATGAAAATCAGAAACTCCAGTGCGAAGAACGGGTAAAACAGCTAGTCTATCTTTTAAAATGGTCCCTGTTGTGACAAAATAGTTCTATGTGGAGATAATGTAGGGTGACACCAGTGACATGCGGTGAGGCAGAGCCTTTCCTGTCACACTCCAGTATACACTGGAATTTTGAATATATAAAGTATATGAAAAATACAAAGAATATATTATAAATATCTAGAAAATGTTTATTCTAATCATTTTTATAGGTAAAACTCTGGAGTAAAAAGTCTATGGCTATCTTTTTCGCATATCTCTGATCAAAACTCACCAAATTTCCAGCAGTACATATTGCTGCACCTGTGTATAATTCCCACATACAGTATACCCTTGGGCTCATATATTATGTGTAAATCTAGCTCTGGTACTAGCCAGTGCCTCCTGAGCCATTTACCTCACTGCACACTCCCGGGTTACACAGATGTTTGCTGATTCTGAAGTGGCTGCTTTAATAGATCATCATTGTACAGGGCCCCATACACTAGAGCGATAATGCCCGATTTCATGCATTCGGGCCGATATATTGGGTGAAATTGGGCATTTTGGAGGTGTTTCGGATCCGATCCGCGTTCCCATGAGCATCGGATCGGATCCTCCAGATTGAATGTGCTGCACATTCAATCAGGTCCCACCTGGGGGCATGGCTGGGATTGCACAGGATCACCCAAAATACATCGTATGCAAAAGGACAGCATAAGATGTATCTTGGGCGATCCTGCCGAGGTGATCGCCTGCGACATGTGGTCGCATAAGTGTATGGGGCCCTTACAAGTCATGTGTGATGAGGTCTGGTGTGATATCATTTGAGTTAGGTGGTAAATTTGGCATTTTGGGAAATGATTTTGTCAGAAATATCAGTCATAGCGAGGCAGTGATGTGCTGCTTCCCTGTGAGCAGTGTATTTGAGAGCTGGTACTGTTTACTGGCCCTGAATACAGCTGTGGCTTTGTGATGAGGTTTCAAATGACAGTTGTAAGTATATCAGGCCTGAGGTTTGTGGTTGTTGGGAAATTATGCACGGTCATGTGACCTAATGTGTCCAATCATGTGGGTCTCAATATACCACACCATTAAAAAAAAAATATATATATAGTACAGATAAGACCGCATTCCTTGATGTAATAAATACAGGTGCGGTGCCAGGTTCATATGACAAAACAAACACGCTCACTTTCATGAAAAAAAGCAAAAAACCAGCACTCATGTTTATGCAGCTTTTATTTTGAAAAACTCACATGGAGTCCATGAAATGACCAGGGATCAGCGACAACAACCTGCCCCGACAATCGTTTTAACCAACTTGCTGAAAAAACAGATCCCCATAAAATGCTCAGAAAAAGTTAAATCCGTATAAGTAGCATGCACAATGTATTATTTCTCCCCAGACTTCCATCATGAAGCTTTCCAACCACACCTCCAACAACTACCATGGCCCATATTTTTGGCATTGTTACCTCCATCACCCCAGTGGTTTAAGCACTGTTACCCCTTTCACACAACATGCTACCAGCCTGTTACCCTTTTCACCCACCATGCTACAGTAACTGCTACCTTACTCATCCCACTTGCTCACAGCAGTTACCCCTCTGACTCCCCCTGTGCTCCTGACACTGCTACAACTATCACACCTGTTATCCTAGCACTGTTACCCATCTTATCTCAGTGCCCCTCGCACTGTTACCCCTCATGTGTCTTGTATACTGGCACTGTTACCCCTATAACACCGTGCTCCTGGCACTTACCCCAATCACCCTTGTTACCCTGTGTTCCCGGCAGTGTTACCTTTATCATCCACCATGCTCCCATAACTGTTACCCTTACCATTGCCCTTGCTCCCAGAACTGTTACCCCTCTGGCCTCCCTGTTCTCCTGACACTACTTATATCACCCGTTACAACTATCTTACATTAGGCCCTAGCACTGGTACCCCCTCTCACCCCATGTCCCTGGCACCATTACCCCTCTTGCCCTCTGTACCCAAGGCAGCATTACCCCTCTCGCCCCATGTACCCCTGGCAATATTACCCCTCTCACCCCCTGTACTCCTGGCACTGTTGCCCCTCATGCCCCGTGTATCCTAGGCACTGTTACCCCTATCACCCATGCTCCTGGAACTGTTACTTATATCACCCCATGCTTCTGGCACTTACCCTGTGTTCTTTGTGCTGATACCTCTACCATCCCTGTTACCCCTCACACACGCCGTACTCCTGGCACTGTTAAAACCTCCCCCCACCTCTAGCTCAAAGTCGCGCAGTTGGATGGTGGTGGGGAACAGAGAGCAGTGGGCGATAGCCAGAAGCTGCCCTAGGGCATTGTCTGGGGACATTATGAGGGCAACACCCCAAGTCCAGTTACAGTGTATTGTGAACCTTTGGCAATTTCCAATGTGGCGCCAGCTCATGAGCTAATCAGAGCTTGTGGTGAAGCAGCCCATCAGGAACTGCCAATGACTGATTGGCTGCCGGTACGCAAGCTCTAGTTGGCTTGCTGCCTGCATGACATTTAAAATGCCATTGGCTTTGTTTTTTTCAATGGCTCCAGGTGCCCTCTTCACTGTGGCACCTTACTCAGCTGGTTGGGCCGGGATCCGGTCTGAAGATCGACAGTGTCTAGGTCGACAATGTTTAGGTCGACCACTATAGGTCGACAGTCACTAGGTCGACATGGATGGAAGGTCGACAGGGTTTCTAGGTCGACATGTGCTAGGTCGACAGGTCTAAAGGTCGACATGAGTTTTTCAATTTTTTTTTCTTTTTTTGAATTTTTTCATACTTAACGATCCACGTGGACTACGATTGGAACGGTAAAGTGTGCCGAGCGAAGCGGTAGCGGAGCGAAGGCACCATGCCCGAAGCATGGCGAGTGAAGCGAGCCATGCGAGGGGACGTGGTGCACTAATTTGGGATCCCGGTCACTCTACGAAGAAAACGACACCCCAAAAAAAAATCCTCATGTCGACCTTTAGACCTGTCGACCTAGCACATGTCGACCTAGAAACCCTGTCGACCTTCCATCCATGTCGACCTAGTGACTGTCGACCTATAGTGGTCGACCTAAACATTGTCGACCTAGACACTGTCGATTTGATGAACCACACCCGGTTGGGCCAGCTCTGCTCCCCACCGAGCACAAATATGCTGATTTCTGCTTGTGCAGAGATCAGCTGCAGCAGGGGACTAACAATCAATCCCCCCTGCTCCATGTTCTGCTGCACTTTCTGCAACAAGGTGAGGAGGAGGGACTATAACACGGGGGGGATGTGTGAAAATTGGGGAGTAATCTTTTGGCACTGGGGGAGATATGCTGCTCCATAAAAATACTTTTTTTTTGGCTTGGGGAGGGATATATTCATAATAATTATTAGAGGTGGGACTTAACTGGTGCCCATTGACACTGGGGGGTGAGGGCACTGCTGTTGAGAGGGGCGGAGGGGTTGGTACTAATTAATAGGGTCTGGGTATGATGGAAGGGACAAGCTGGGGCCCAGGTCTGCTATCCGTCACCCTCCCTCCCCCTCCCTTCCCGGCCTCACTACATGTCAGCAGCAGAAGCTTCAATCCCAAGCCAACACATGCTGCTGTGTGCTGGCTGAGCTGCAGTGGGTGCAGGGAGGCTGCTTTCGCTAAGCAGCAGCAGTCTCTTCTGCCAGTGCGGGGGGCAGGGGCAGAGCCGGCCCTAACCAATATGATGCCCTAGGCAAGATTTTGGCTGGTGCCCCCTAGCACCACCGCTGGTTCTGCCTCTGACCTTGCACCTCTTTCCCAGCACCATCACCCCTCACCCATAGCAGTCCTTGTACCCCCTATATTTTAAATAGGAACAGTTCGCACATTTGACGCACAGCCCAAAAAGGGGCATCTTCTTGCTGGGAAGGGGCATGGCCACACAATAGTAACCCCAATTCCAATTACGCCACACAGTACTGCAACTTTATTCACATTTTATCTTGCGATAGTGTCCATAATTCATATTACATCCCACAGTAGTATCACTTTACCTTATAAACGTTACTCCTCACAGTAGAGCCCCTTATTCACATTACATCACATCACACTCATTACATTACATCACATCACACTGAATTGCTCCTTATTCACATTACACCATACCTTATTGCTCTTTATTCACATTAGACGACACAGTAGTGCCCTTTCTATATGCAACGCCACATAGTAGATCACCTTATACACATAATGCCACACATTAGTAATGCATTTATACACAATTCCACACAGTAATGCCCCTTACACATATGAGACACATTAATGTCCTTATAAACATAATGCACCTTACACATTATGACAACCTTTATTAATGCCCTTTTACACATAATGTCCCTTACACATATGCCGCACATTATTAATGCCCTTATACACATAATGATAAACATAGTGCCCCCTACACATTTGCTGCACATTATTAGTGCCCCTATACACATAATGACACACATACAGTAGTACCCTGTTACACATATGCCGCACATTATTAATGCCCTTATACACATAATGACACACATAGTGGCCCTGTACACATATGTTGCACATTATTAATGCATTTTTACATGACACACATAATGCTCCTTACACATATTCTGAACACTACTGCACAACCAACCCACTCACATGCACACAGCACTCACACTTCCACTAACACTGTGACCTCTGCCTCTGCTTGGATACAGATGTGTCCTCACAAATCTTGCATCAATGCTAACGTCGGGCACCTTTTTTTTAATGAAAATGCATTTTATTTGCATTGCTATGTGGCTAGGATGCACAAGCAGCTTCTGCTGATTAAACTGATATGTAGCATGCCTATATACTGTGTGAGACTGTGGCTGTATCTGCATATGAAATGCTACATACAGAATATAGGCATGCCACATATCATTTTAATCAGCAGAAGCTGATGATGCCCCTAGGCATATCAAATGCCCTAGGCAATTGCCTAGTTTGCCTATACCTATGGCCGGCTCTGGGCAGGGGGAACGATCACACTGATCATGCTCCCTCTAGATCTGTCCCTGGCTGAGGGGCACAATAGCGCCATCCAAATCTGAGCTCAGCACCATAAAAAACGTTCCCATTAATTTGTATAAGGGTGCATGGCCACGCCTCCCATGATTAGGCCACGCCCCCGAACCTGTACCTGGGCACGCGGCAACTCTCTACACCCCTGGGTGTGGGCTCTGCAGATCTATTACCACCATGGGCGGTGGGGGTTAATAATGCATGGGATCTTATGCCACTAGGGAGGGGTCTAATGATGGGGTGGGAAGTAAAATTACAATGGGGGCCTAAGGACACTGGTGTGGGGGATGGGGTGCAAAACACTCCTTAGGTATATATTTTTTTAAAATAAAATATTTACATAAATATTTAAAAATACTTTCTAAACGTTATTAAATAAAAAAAAATCCTGACAATTTCTGTGCAGTTTTGTCAAAAATAAAATAAAATAAAATGTGTCAGTTAAGTGGTTAAAGCTGGAAGTCCAGGGTGTTTGCTCATGCTGCACTATGAAGTCTATACAATTTAATAGGACAACATCTTTGTGAAAAAAATAAAAATACTGCCACACAGCCGGGACAGCCACATCATGGGGTAAATAATAAAGTTTTGATTCTGTTTTGTACATTAGCCATGTAGCAGCTGGAATCGCTCTGTAGAATTTTTTCAGTATGTTACATGCTTCATTAGGAACATGCAATACATGCAAAACAGATTAACATTCACTCTATAAATGTAGGTCACATTGTATGTATCTGCCAAAAGAAATGAAAATGCAACACTTGTGATTTAACATAGATTGAAACAACAATATGATAATACTTGATACAATAGCATAATATTCCTTTTAATGGAAGTTGACATTCCTGTTATATTGTGCTTTATTAGCATTGGCAGATGCCTACAAGTTGTTAGGTGTGTAGCGAATGTGAGCAAGGAGGCTAGTTCACATGTGTGTGTGTATATATATATATATATTAGAGATGAGCGGGTTCGGTTTCCTGAGAATCGAATCCCCCCAAACTTCACGCTCCGTGTCCGGATCTGAGTCCGGCTTGGGTTTTCCAGCCAGACTCGGAAACCAGAACGAGGCAAAACGTCATCATCCCGCTGTTGGATTCTCGCAGGTTTTGGATTCCATATAAGGAACTGCGCATCGCCGCCATTTTCACTCCAGTCCTGGAGAGTGTAGCGAGAGGATGTGTCTCCTCAGTGTCTGTGCAGGAAAGTGGCGTGGCGACCTGTTCTTTTGTATCATTCCAGTGGTGCTGTCGTGTGATGCATAAGTCCAGTGGTGGTGTCTTTTGCTGCCATAAGTCCAGTGCTGCTGTATAAATCCAGTCCAGTGGTGGTGTCTTGTGCTGCATCAGTCCAGTCACTACAGTGGTGGTGTCCTGTGCTGCAATAAGTCCAGTGGTGCTGCTGTATAAGTCCTGTCCAGTGGTGCTGTCTTGTGCTGCATCAGTCCAGTGGTGGTGTTTAGTGCTGCCACCATAAGTCCAGTGGTGGTGTCCTGTGCTGCCATAAGTCCAGTGGTGCTGCTGTATAAGTCCAGTCCAGTGGTGCTGCCATATAAGTCCAGTCCAGTGGTGCTGCCGTATATGTCCAGCGGTACTGCCGTATAAGTCCAGCGGTACTGCCGTATAAGTCCAGCGGTACTGCCGTATAAGTCCAGCGGTACTGCCGTATAAGTCCAGAGATACTGCTGTATAAGTCCAGAGGTATCGCTGTATAACTCCAGCGGTACTGTCGTATAAGTCCAGTGGTGCTGTACTGTGCTGTATATTATTTACTCCAAATAAAGGGGTTATTAATATTTAATCCAAATAATTTTTACAGTGTTTGCCCTGTGTGTTGTGGGGTACGCTCTCCTGTGCTGCATATTATTATAACTCCAAATAAAAGGGTTATTATCCAAATAAATTTTACAGGCTGTGCCAGGTGTGTGTGGTTTAGGGGTATGCTCTCCTGTGCTGCATATTATTATAATAACTCCAAATAAAAGGGTTATTATCAAAATAATTTTTACAGTGTTTGCCCTGTGTGGTGTAGGGGTATGCTCTCCTGTGCCACATATTGTTATATAACTCCAGAAAAATAGTGGAGAACAAAAATTTGGAGGATAAAATAGGGAAAGATCAAGAACCACTTCCTCCTAGTGCTGAAGCTGCTGCCACTAGTCATGACATAGACGATGAAATGCCATCAACGTCATCTGCCAATGCCGATGCCCAATGTAATAGTAGAGGGCATGTAAAATCCAAAAATCCAAAGTTCAGTAAAATGACCTCCAAAAATAATTGAAATCATCTGAGGAGAAACGTAAACTTTCCAATATGCCATTTACGACACAGAGTAGCAAGGAGCGGCGAGGTTCAGCTTCACATGACGATGGAAGCCCTCATCCTCCCACTAGAAAAATTAAAAGAGTGAGGCTGGCAATAGCACAGCAAATAACAGTACGTTCTAAGATGGTATCACAAATGCCCAAGGAGAGTCCAAGTGTGTTGGCAGTTGCGATGCCTGACCTTCCCAACACTGGATGGGAAGAAGTGGCTCCTTCCACCATTTGCACGCCCTCTGCAAGAGCTGGAAGGAGCATCCACAGTCCAGTTTCTGATATTTTAATTGACGATGTCACTGTTGAAGTATACCAGGATGAGGATATGGGTGTTGCTGGCGCTGAGGAAGAAGTTGACGATGAGGATTCTGATGGTGATGTGGTTTGTTTAAATCAGGCACTGGGGGAGACAGTTGTTGTCCGTGGGATGAATAAGCCCATTGTCATGCCTGGGCAAAATACCAAAAAAGCCACCTCTTCGGTGTGGAATTATTTCTCCACAAATCCAGACAACAGGTGTCAAGCCGTGTGTTGCATTTGTCAACCTATAATAAGTAGGGGTAAGGACATTAACCACCTAGGAACAGCCTCCCTTATATGCCACCTGCAGTGCATTCATCAGATGTCATTGTCAAGTTCAGAAACTTTGGGTAAGAGCGTAAGCAGTCCACTGACGCCTAAATCCCTTCTTCATCTTGTACCCAAGCTCCTGCAAGCCACACCACCAACTCCCTCAACATCAACTTCCTCCTCAGTCAGGAACCTCAGTAGTCCTGCAGGCCATGTCACTGTCAAGACTGAGGAGTCCTCTCCTAATCGGGATTCCTCCGGAGGATCCTTGAGTGGTACTCCTACTGCTACTGCTGCCGCTGCTGTTGTTGCTGCAGGGAGTTGATCGGCATCCCAGAGGGGTAGTCGGAAGACCACTTGTACTACTTCAACTAAGCAATTGACTGTCCAACAGTCCTTTGCGAGGAAGATGAAATATGACAGCAGTCATCCTGTTGCAAAGCGGATAACTGAGGCCTTGACAGCTATGTTGGTGTTTTAGACGTGCGTCCAGTATCCGCCATTGGTGCAGTAGGATTTATACAATTGATGGAGGTAGTGTGTCTCCGGTACCAAATCCCATTTAGATTCCACTTCACTAGGAAAGCAATTCCCAGACTGAACAGGGACATTAAGAAAAGTGTCCTCAGTGTCCTGAAAAATGCGGCTGTACCCAGTGTCTACTTAACCACAGACATGTGGAGCAGGGAAAACTGAGGACAACATGACTGACAGCCCACTGGGTAGATGTATTGCCTCCCGCAGCAACAACAGCAGCGTCACCAGTAGCAGCATCTCACAAATGCCAGCTCGTTCCTAGACAGGCTGCGCTGTGTATCACCTGTTTCCGTAAGAGTTACACCACTGACAACCTCTTATGGAAACTGAGGGACATCATTGCACAATGGCTTTCTCCACTTAGACTTTCCTGGGGATTTGTGATATTGGACAATGCCACCAATATTGTGCGTGCATTACATCTGGGAAAATTCCAGCACATTCCATGTTTCGCACATACAATTAATTTGGTGGTGCAGAATTTTATTAAAAATGACAGGGACAAACAGGAGTTGCTATCAGTGGCCCGAAAAATTGCAGGCCACTATCGGCATTCAGCCACCTCGTGCCGAAGACTGGAGCGCCAGCAAACACTCCTGAACCTGCCCTGCCATCACCTGAAGCAAGAGGTGGTAACAAGGTGGAATTCAACACTCTATATGCTTCAGAGGATAGAGGAGCAGCAAAAGGCCATTAAAGCCTATACATCCACCTACGATATAGGCAAAAGAGGGGGAATGCACCTGACTAAAGCACAGTGGAGAATGATTTCCGTCTTGTGCAAGGTTCTCCAACCCTTCGAACTTGCCACACGTGAAGTCAGTTTAGACACTGCCACCTTGAGTCAGGTCATTCCTCTCATCAGGCTTTTGCAAAAGCAGCTGGAGAAATTGAAGGAGGAGCTAAAACGGAGCGATTCTGCTAATTATGTGGGACTTGTGGACGGAGCCCTTCATTCGCTTAACCAGGATTCAAGTGTGGTCAATCTGTTGAAATCAGAGCACTACATTTTGGCCACCGTGCTCGATCTTAGGTTTAAAGCATACATTTTATCTCTCTTTCCGGCAGACACAAGTCTGCAGAGGTTCAAAGACATGCTGGTGAGACAATTTTCAACTCAAGCGGAACGTGAACTGTCAACAGCTCCTCCTTCATTTTCTCCCGCAACTGGGGCTGCAAGGAAAAGGATAAAATTTCCGAGCCCACCCGCTGGCGGTAATGCAGGGCAGTCAGGAGCAAGTGCTGACATCTGGTCTGGACTGAAGGACCTGCCAACAATTACTGACATGTCTACTGTCACTGCATATGGGGGGTCATTCCGAGTTGTTCGCTCGCAAGCTGCTTTTAGCAGCTTTGCACACGCTAAGCCGCCGCCTACTGGGAGTGAATCTTAGCTTATCAAAATTGCGAACGAAAGATTCGCAATATTGGGATAAGACATCTCTGTGCAGTTTCTGAGTAACTCGAGACTTACTCGGCATCTGCGATCAGTTCAGTGCTTGTCGTTCCTGGTTTGACGTCACAAACACACCCAGTGTTCGCCCAGACACTCCTCCGTTTCTCCAGCCACTCCCGCGTTTTTCCCAGAAACGGTAGCGTTTTTTCACACACACCCATAAAACGTCCAGTTTCCGCCCAGAACCACCCACTTCCTGTCAATCACATTACGATCACCAGAACGAGGTAAAAACCGTGAGTAAAATTCCTAACTGCATAGCAAATTAACTTGGCGCAGTCGCAGTGCGGACATTGCGCATGCGCACTAAGCGGAAAATCGCTGCGATGCGAAGAAATTTACCGAGCGAACAACTCGGAATGACCCCCATGATGCTGTCACCATTGAAAGAATGGTAGAGGATTATATGGGCGACAGCATCCAAGTAGGCATGTCAGACAGTCCGTATATATACTGGCAGGAAAAGAGGCAATTTGGATGCCCTTGCACAAACTGGCTTTATTTTAACTAAGTTGCCCACCCTCCAGTGTGTACTCCGAAAGAGTATTTAGTGCAGCTGGTAACCTTGTCAGCGATCGATGTGTTAAAGCAAAATCATGAAAGTAATAATAATTGAGAGTTCTCTGTCGTGATGATATTCAGCATATAGAATTTATTATAAAAGAAGGAACCACACCCAATATTCTGCACAGAGGAGTGTGGATCAAGACAGAATTCATCATGAGCCTGTGTCTTTAGAACACTGACTTTACACATTTATACCATAACATTATACAATCATTCATATCTTATTTACAAACAAGGCGTACATATAGATTAAATAATAGAGATACATTGGTTGATGAACAATAAGGGGAAATGCCAAATATGGTCAGATTTGCTAATTAAAGATAGTGGTATTATTCACAAGATGGCAGACTTGCCCATGAATCTTAAATCTCCTATACATAACAATTAGGTTCTCTAATAGGCTTCGTTGTCATAGAGGTCATTCTTGTTCATAATAATGTGTTGTTGTCCAAACTGAAGGTTCATCAGATTTCACAAAATATGTCCTTCTTGTTCTGCCACAAAGTCTCATACAATATCATTGAGCACTTGTTATCTACACAAAGGCCTTGCTACTAGTCACGTAAACATCTTAACCAAATGATGCTCAAGTGTTGAAATAAGTCAGTGCTTAAATGGAACATAGTACAGTATTAAGAATCATAGCATAATTAATGAGACAATACAGATATATTCAGGGTCGGACTCGCCCACAGGGGTACAGGGGAAACCACCGGTGGGCCCCACTGCCTGGGCGCCCTCCTGCTCCTCTAGTGATCAGACTCTGCACATGAATTATACATTATACATATGTTACCTTATACTGCACAGGACTATAATGTATTCTCTACAATGCATTGCCAATATTTATCTGGTACATTATCATGCACGCACTAGAAGTATTTATATATTTGTCAAGGGGCCCAGCCCATGCACTCATTAATGGTTAGGCAATCCAATGTAATGGCTGGCTGCACCCCCTCTGGAGCCAGACCACACCCCTAAACATGGGCCCCTACCACTGCATTCCCCGGTGGGCCCTTCATGCCTCAGTCCGACACTGGATATATTTGATTTAACTTCAACAGGCGTAGGAGGTTACTTACACAAAATGTGGAGAAGTTGATGTTCATTAAAATGAATTAGAATTTCTCCAGGAAGACCTTTACCAGAAATTGCCTCCAGAAAGAACACAAGGACCTGTGATGGTGGATTCCAGTGGGGACGAATTAATACTCTGTGAGGAGGAGGATGTACATGCTGAAAGGGGTGAGGAATCGGAGGATGAGGACGACATCTTGCCTCTGTAGAGCCAGTTTGTGCAAATAGAGATGAATTGCTTCTTTTTTGGTGGGGGGATAAATTGCTTCTTTTTTATGGGGGCCCAAACAAACCAGTCATTTCAGCCACAGTCATGTGGCAGGCCCTGTCGCTGAAATGATTGGTTTGTTAAAGTGTGCATGTCCTGTTTATACAACATAAAGGTGGGTGGGAGAGCCTAAGGATAATTTCATCTTGCACCTAATTTCCTGCTTTGCATTATGTTTTTTGGGGCCTAGTTTTTAAAAGTGCCATCGTGTCTGCCACTGAGTGTCACTTCTAGATGGGCCAGGTGGTTGTACCGCCTACTTGGGTCGCTTAGCAAAGTCATCCAGCTACCTCATTGCACTTCTTTTTCTTCTTTGCATTATGCACTCTTTGGGGCCTATTTTTTAAATCTGCCATCCTATCTGACACTGCAGTGCCAGTCCTAGATGGGCCAGATGTTTGTGCCGCACACTTGTGTCGCTTAGCAAAGTCATCCAGCTACCTCGGTGCAACCTTTTGACCTAAAAACAATATTGTGAGGTGTGAGATGTTCAGAATAGACTGGAAATGAGTGGAAAGGAATGGTATTGAGGTTAATAATACAGTAGGAGCAAAATTACCCCAAAATTCTGTGATTTTAGCTGTGTTTGTGTTTATTTCAAAAATCATCCAGATCCAAAACAAGAACAGAAACCCAAAAGGGTGGTTTTGGCAAAACCGATCCAGATCCAAAACACAAGCAAGGATCCAGATCCAAAACCAAAACACAAGACACGAAAAGTGCCCGCCACACATCTCTAATATAAATGATGAAGGTGCTGTGATGGCACCGAAACGGCTGTCAACCTGAATATGACACACACTGAGACATGTATCTATATCATTGCCCACCCTATGCAGGCATTTGCACTTTTTTGCTCCTATTATGCTTTATCATGTTTCTGTTTTTTTGCATCTGTTTTTAAATGGAATTTGTGGATTCTGTGGATATTAAAACCTTTTTTGTTTGCATTGATTGGAGGTGCTGGTTCTTGGTTCTGGACTATATACAATACATATGTACGATGCACTCCCCTTTGGACTCGAATGTGTGCAGGCTGGCTTCTTATATATATATATATATATATATATATATATGTGTGTGTGTTCTATGAAGTAAGGCAATCAGAGTTACTTTGCTGTATGTAATCGCGACGATGAGGTGTATGCAGGGGCACGGACAGCTTTGCTGAGCCCCGGTAATGAGGGGTGTGTGGCCAGATCGCTTTATTGAAAATATCAAAATACATAAATTACGTGTGGCCGCAAAGCAGGCACGTGCTGCACATGGGGAGGCACCGGTGTGAGAACTGATGGGCAGCAGGTGAGCGGTGGGGGCGAGAGGGTGCCATCACTCCCCTTTCTTTCATCATGGGAGAGGACTGGCCGATGCGTGAGAGGCTGCTGCTGCGGCGGTCAGTCCTCTCTACCCACTCGGACGTTTGGTTGACAGGAACGGGAAAGGGGGAGGGCAGCAGGACCTGGGCCCCCTCCGGGCCCCTCCAACAGGCCCGGGTAAAAAGTACTCGCTACCCAATCTCTCGGCGCCGCTAGGTGTATGCCCCTAAAACGTTTGACATAATACACATCTATTTCCTGATTGCAAAAATTCATTTCTTAGTGCCTTACCACGTGGATACTATACAATATTTCTAAAATGCATTAGATGAGTGCCGGCAGACTGTGGATTTTTATATATGCGTATATATATATATATATATATATATATATAATTTATTTATTTATTTTAGCGATGTGCGCCAACCCCTGTGTTTTGGTTTTGGATCTGTATCAGCGTTGTGTTTTGGTTTTGCGAAATCCACCCTCACGTGTTTAAGTTTTGGATCTGTATTTTTTTTGTTCCTACAGCATTATTAATCTCAATAACATTAATTTCCAGTCATTTCCACTCAATTTTGACCACCTTACAACTCACAATATTGTTTCCATCTAAGGTTGCACCGAGTTAGCTGGCAGAGTAAGCTAAGTGACAGTGAGGTGAGGCTTAGCAGCAAAAAGACAATAAAAGAATAAAAAAAGACTGCTTGATTGTGGTAGGCATTGGCAACTGTATGATCCTTATTCTCTGTGAAATGAGGCCTAGCAGCAAAAATACATAAAAATAAAAATAAAAATAAAAATGATTGATTGTGGTAGCCAACTATATGGTCTATATTCTCTGTAAAGTGAGGTCTAGCAACAAAAATATAGTAAAAGAAGAATTAAAAAATGATTGATTGATTACACTAAACTTTCCTTTTATTAGAGGGGTTTGTTTTTTACCACTCAAATTATTATTATTTTTATTTCATCAGATGCCCTGACTTAAACCCTGTATGCCCATGGGTGTCAACTTTAGTTGATGACGTTGAAGGACTAGTAACATAATCGCTGGTGGCAGCAGCTGCAGTGCTAGTATTTAGTTGCTGCTACTGCTCCTCTTTTTTTCACAAATGACAACTCACACTGTAGGGTATCACAGCGTTTATATGTATTCGAACAAATGCAGTGGGGTACAATACATAGAAGAAGTAGTGAAACCAATAGAACAAAATTTTCTTTTTACTAATTTTTAGTTTTTAATGGCAGCTCATACTGCAGGGTATCACAGCGCTTATATGTATGTGAATAAACGCAGTGGGGTACACAACATACAAAAATTTGTACAAAAAACACTTAAAAAAAATGTTTTAGTAACTTTTGTAAAACATTTTTTGCAAATTTCAGAAGGCACTGGCTAGTACCGGAGCCAGATTTACACACAATATATGAGTCCAAGGGTTCATGTGGGCATTATACAAAGGTGCAGCAGTATATACTGCTGGAAATTTGGTGAGTTTTGAGATGTCACTGATATATATATATATATATATATTAGTGCTGGGCAAGTTAACGCGTTAACTCCATAAGACAATAACGGCGATTAATATTTTTAATGGAGTTAACGCTGCTGCTGCGCCGGAAGCAGTAATTCATCTGACCCCCTGGAAGGAGAAGCCGCTGGATGCCACTGGAGAAGAGGAAGCCGCCAGCCGCCAAAACCTCTTGAGACTGAGACTCCGGTAAGCTTGTCCACAACACACATAGTTAAATGAAAAAAACAAATTGTGTGGGGTCCCCCCTCCTAAGCATAACCAGCCTCGGGCTCTTTGAGCCGGTCCTGGCTGTAAAAATACAGGGGAAAAATTGTGTAGGGTTCCACCATATTTAAACAACCAGCACCGGGCTCTGCGCCTGGTCCTGGTTCCAAAAATACGGGGGACAAAAGATGTAGGGGTCCCCCGTATTTTTAAAACCATCACCAGGCTCCACTAGCCAGAGATATAATGCCACAGCCGGGGGACACTTTTATATAGGTTCCTGCGGCCGTGGCATTACCCCCCCAACTAGTCACCCCTGGCCGGGGTTCCCTGGAGGAGTGGGAACCCCTTCAATCAAGGGGTCCCCCCCTCCAGGCACCCAAGGGCCAGGGGTGAAGCCCGAGGCTGTCCCCCCCATCCGTGGCCGGTGGATAGGAGGCTGATAGCCTTTTGTGTAAAAAAAGAATATTGTTTTTTTGTGTGGTAGAACTACAAGTCCCAGCAGGCGTCCCCGCAAGCTGGTACTTGGAGAACCACAAGTACCAGCATGCCGGGAAATAACCGTGGACCTGAAAGTTCCCACCATTGGTTACAATGGAGCGCATAGGCGCTACATTGTAACACTGCCGTGTGCCGCCTGTCATACAGTACAGGAGCACACAGCCGATCAGGAGGGTGCCACAACGTGGCGCTCCCTGATTGGCTGAAGAAACCCACTTAGACATCAGTCAGAGTGGGTTTCTGGCATTCGGGGAAAGGGGTCCCATGTGAAAACATGGGTCCCCTTTCAGTTCGTGGTCGGGTGTCCGTTTTTTTATTTTTTCAAGTACGTGGATTACAAAAGGATTACAAGCAGAGGAGCCTTCAACCATGGATTATGTGAGTATAATTTTTTCTACAGGTACACCATGGATTCTACTGGAGAAGAGGACCGACCTGCGTGGGAACATAAGGTAAGTATGTGTATATGGAGGTGTGGATGGATGTATTAAAGTTATACTTTCAAGGTGTGTGTGTGATGTCTTTATTGGGGTATTTTTTTTAGTAGTAGTACTACAGGTACCAGCGGGCCCATTTTTCCACCGCATGCTGGTACTTGTGGTTCTCCAAGTACCAGCTTGCGGGGGAGGCTTGCTGGGACTTGTAGTACTGCTACTAAAAACAATATCAATCACTTTGAACAAAGGCTATCAGCCCCCCATCCGCAGCCCATTGGATGGGGGGGACAGCCTCGGGCTTCACCCCTGGCCCTTGGGTGGCTGGGGGGGGGACCCCTTGATTGAAGGGGTCCCCACTCCCCCAGGGTACCCCGGCCAGGGGTGACTAGTAGGATATTTGATGCCACGGCCGCAAGGCACTGTATAAAAGTGACCCCCGGCTGTGGCATTATCTGTCCAGCTAGTGGAGCCCGGTGCTGGTTTCAAAAATACGGGGGACCCCTACTCTTTTTGTCCTCCGTATTTTTGGAACCAGGACCAGGCGCAGAGCCTGATGCTGGTTGCTTAAATATGGGGGAACCCCTGTCCATTTTTTCCCCATATTTCTGCAACCAGGATCGGCTCAAAGAGCCCGAGGCTGGTTTGCCTTAGGAGGGGGGACCCCACGCAATTTTTTTTTTACATTTAAACATTTTTTTTTTTTTACAAGGTGCACAATGAAGCCCAGCACGGATCTCTCAGATCCGGCCGAGATTCATTGTATTAAAGTCGCCAGTGTTTTACAAGTCACTCACGTAAAACACTGCCAAAGAAAACGAATGACATCGACATCGGAAAACCCGAAAATGCAGAATACGGCAGCTTAGTAAATTAGTCGTAATCAATTCAAAAAGTTGCATATTTACACTTTCGATGTCATTCGTGATTGAACTTTGACCTCAAACGGGAAAATACGAATCTTAGTAAATTTACCCCACGGTCTTAGTTGCTGCTCCAGCTCTTCATTTGACTGATCTTGATCCATAGAGACTCGGTGCTTATATTTACAGTATGTGAACGCGGTGGCATACAGGGCACACAAGTTGTACAAAAAAACTCAACTAGAATATAATAGTGTTATATTTACTTACCACTCAAGTCACTACGGACTCACAGTACTTATATGTAGTGAATGCACTAGGGTACAGCTGAGCAAACAAAAATTGTAGAAAAAAAACAACTATAGTATAATAGTACAATTTATGTACTTTAATTTTTTTAAAAGCTCCACTCAAGTCACTACGGAGTCACACTGCTTATGTGCACTGTACACTGTAGTACAGCTGAGCACACAAAAGTTGTACAAACAACAACTATAGTATAATAGTATTATACAGGTTGAGTATCCCATATCCAAATATTCCGAAATACGGAATATTCCGAAATACGGTCTTTTTTGAGTGAGAGTGAGATAGTGAAACCTTTGTTTTTTGATGGCTCAATGTACACAAACTTTGTTTAATACACAAAGTTATTAAAAATATTGTATTAAATGACCTGCAGGCTGTGTGTATAAGGTGTATATGAAACATAAATGAATTGTGTGAATGTACACACACTTTGTGTAATGCACAAAGTTATAAAAAATATTGGCTAAAATGACCTTCAGGCTGTGTGTATAAGGTGTATATGTAACATAAATACATTCTGTGCTTAGATTTAGGTCCCATCACCATGATATCTCATTATGGTATGCAATTATTCCAAAATACGGAAAAATCCCATATCCAAAATTCCTCTGGTCCCAAGCATTTTGGATAAGGGATACTCAACCTGTATTTATTTACTTGAACTTTTTTTTTTAAATGACCAATCACTGCAAAGTCACAGTGCTTATATTAATTATGTGAACACAGTGGGGCACAGTAATACAGCACACACCAGTTGTAGAAAAAATATATTAGCACTGGGCTGCAGCTGCACTGAGGGCAGTAACAAAAAAATTCAACACCAGTGTGACACTTATGGTTACGCAGCAGCACCAGTGTGACACACTTAAACAATATATTTAAGTTCCTACACTATAAAAAACAATAAACAATGACTTGCTAACTGCCTGTACAGTATATCTAGCTCAGCCAATATTACACTAAGGGAACTGGAGTGGACACTGAGATAGGTCAGTTCATCAAAACTGCAGTCAGTGCAGGAGGACAAATAGTTCTGCTCAGCAGTACAGGTCAGGAGTGGCTGGACAGACACAATAGTTCAGACTTTAACTCAGCACATCACACTTGTGGCATCAGCGCTGAGCACAGACTTCATCACTGCCTCGGGCGTTTGCTGTGAAACTGCTGCAGTCACCTCTGCAGAAACTTAGGGCCTAATTCAAACCATGGGGGAAATGTAATAGGGTGTGAGCAGGGGCGGATTGGGAACAAAAAGCGGCCCTGGAAAAATTTGTACTATAGTGGCCCCACATGGGCAGCACCAGAGGTGTAAGGTCTAGCCATGGGCCATGGCAGCAGCACCCTCCCCCCAAAACTTTCCAGATAGTGGGCATGTCCAGCATCAAGGGGGAAGTTAAAAAGAAATAAAATTAAATATTATGAGCACATATGATACACCTTCAGAATTTAGGAAACTATATCATTCTTTAGAAATATACATTTTCTTGCTTATTACACCAACCGTATCCCAATCACTATTCACTCAATCTTATATGTCAGCCAAGCAGGCAGACAGAGCATACACTAGATCATCTGCAATCACAGGCTAAGTGGCAAAGTCATTTTCATATATGCAAGTTATTTAGCATCTTATTCATTATGTCTATAAAAAGGACCACATGTCCTCAAACAAAACAGGCCCCACTGGTGCGTCGGCCCACCGGGAATCTTCCCTGTGAACCCTATGGCCAATCCGCCTCTGGGTGTGAGAATCAGAAAGTGAGAGATTTTGGTAAAATTCTCCTAGTTTTTAAAAGTGGCAGCCATTTACATGGCAAAACCAGGATGATTTTGCCATGTAAACTATTGCCACTTTAAAAAAAAATAGGGGATTTTTACCAAAATCTCTCACCTTCTGATTCTCACACCCTATTACATTTCCCCCCTGATCGTTAGCAAGCGATTTTTGCACAGCTGCGATCAGATAGTCGCCGCCTACAGGGGGAGTGTATTTTAGCTGTGCAAGTGTGCGAACGCATGTGTAGCAGAGCTGTACAAACAGATTTGGTGCATTCTCTGCGCAGCCCAGGACTTACTCAGCCGCTGCGATCACATCAGCCTGTCCGGGACCGAAATTGACGTCAGGAACCCTCCCTGCAAACGCATGGACACGCCTGCGTTTTTTCCAGACACGCCCTATAAATGATCAGTTGCCACCCACAAACGCCTTCTTCCTGTCAATCTCCTTGCGATCGCCCTTGCGAACGGATCCGTCGCACAAACCCATCACTGAGCGGCGATCCGCTTTGTACCCTTGTGGCACGCTTGCACATTGCGGTGCATACGCATGCGCAGTTTGGACCTGATCGCCTGCTGTGCGAAAACGCATAGCAGCGATCAGGTCTGAATTACCCCCTTATATCGAATCCAAAACCAACGAGATTAGATGCCAGGATGATGACATTTGCCACTCTCTGGAATCTGACCCTGACGGGAAAACCGGATCTGGCGCTTTGATGCCCTCGGATCGCTGAAGTACAGGTGGGTTAGGTTTCCATAAAACTGAACCCGCTCATCTCTAATTTATATATATATATATATATATATATATATATATATATATAAAAGAAATTGCGTTAAGAGAATGAAAAAGCAGCACCTCTAGAAGAACCTCCTGTTAGCAAAGGTTCGAGGGAAAGCAGCAAACAATCAGATCTGAGGGTGCTTACATGTATGGCACTGTTTCGATAATATTAGTACATCAATTTAAAACATAACAATTTTCAATTACATAGAATAAAATTTATTCAGAAAAATACAGAATAAAACATAGTATGTCTTTGTGATTTTACAGAGGACGTCTTCTGGACTTCATCAAGAAGCGCGTTGGGTGCTATGATACATATCCTCTCTAAAAGCTAAGAACCTTTTATATATATATATATATATATATATATATATATATATACTTTATATACTTTTTATGCTAATCTTATGTCCAATTTTGCACTTTTAGGACGTTTTTTTCCTCTTGTCTTATCTAAGTTTGTATTATTGATTTTATATTATTTTACATACAGTTTTTAGTAACGTTTCTGGCTCCTTGTAATAGGGCTACTATTTTATTTGTTTTTATTGGTGCATATTAGATTTAATAAAAATATTTTCTTTTAAATTTAAGTCTCCGATTAGCATTAGACACCACTGGTCGCTTAAAACCACCTTATCCCTTCTTTTTGTTTACATATATATATATATATATATATATATATATACACATATATACAGGTTGAGTATCCCTTATCCAAAATGCTTGGGACCAGAAGTATTTTGGATATCTGATTTTTCCGTATTTTGGAATAATTTCATACCATAATGAGATATCATGGCGATCGGACCTAAGTCTAAGCACAGAATACATTTTTGTTTCATATACACCATATACACACAGCCTGAAGGTAATTTTAGCCATTAGTTTTTAATAACTTTGTGCATTAAACAAAGTGTGTGTACATTCACACAATTCATTTATGTTTTATAATTTATATACACCTTATACACACAGCCTGAAGGTCAATTAATACAATATTTTTAATAACTTGTTGTATTAAACAAAGTTTGTGTACATTAAGCCCTCAGAAAACAAAGATTTCACTATCTCACTCAAAAAATTCAGTATTTCGGAATATTCCATATTTCGGAATATTTGGATATGGGATACTCAACCTGTATATATCCACTCTAAAAAGGTTATTTCAAATAAGTGTTGCCAGTTCCATTTTGCAGCAATATACACACTCACTTTTCACAGCAGGATGAAACGATAACGGAACAACACTCACATTTAAGCAGGGTTTATTGGTCCAACAGCATAACACAGCAATAATCAGCGGCGGCCCGACGACCATTTCAACCACGCTTCTGTGGTTTTCCTCAGGGGCTAAAAGAGACTCATCACCAGGTGTGCTTATTTATAGAAAAAAGGCTCCAAAATAGCCAAACTACTTCCTGTGTCACCAGCATGACCAGGAGCTGTCCGCGCTCCCATTGGTCCAAATGTTGTGACAGTGTGGGCGGAGACCAAAATGTAAACAAACCCACTTCCTGGCTTAAACAGCAGGGCCAATATTTACAAAAAAATCGTGTTTGTCCGATTTGTGTTTTTTTTTTCTCAAAGTCCCAATCCGGGAATTCACTAAGCACAAATCTCGGCAGTGTCTGGTCTATTCGTAATGGATTTACTGGCAAAGTTCTGAAATACGAATGAATAGACCATCGGTCAAACGTGGCTGTTATTTCATACAATACGAGTATTCACTATTCAATCGTATCTGGGTGTTAGTCTCTGAGTGCTCAAGTGCGGGTCTATTTTTTTGCGAATCGTTAAAAAAAAACCAGCAAAAAAATAGACCTGCTTTTTCCAGTCGAGTTTGGATAACCATGCACGGATCAGTGAGATCTGTGCATGGTTATCTATGTGAAAGGGTGTGTTTAGTGTAAAAACAGAAAAAAAATTGCGTGGGGTCCCCCCTCCTAAGCACAACCAGCCTCGGGCTTTTTGAGCCGGTCCTGGTTGACAAAATATGGGGGAAAAAATGACAGGGGTTCCCCCATATTTCATCAACCAGCACCGGGCTCTGCGCCTGGTCCTGGTTCAAAAAATATGGGGGACAAAAAGCGTAGGGGTCCCCCGTATTTCTTAAACCAGCACCGGGCTCCACTAGCCAGGTACATAATGCCACAGCCGGGGGACACTTTTATTGTGGTCCCGGCAGCCCTGGCATTACATACCCAACTAGTCACCCCTGGCCGGGGTACCCTGGAGGAGGGGGAACCCCTTAAATCAAGGGGTCCCCCCCTCCAGCCACCCAAGGGCCAGGGGTGAAGCCCGAGGCTGTCCCCCCCATCCAAGGGCGGCGGATAGGGGGCTGATAGCCTTGTGTAAAAAATGAGAATATCGTTTTTAGTAGCAGTACTATAAGTCCCAGCAAGCCTCCCCGGCAAGCTGGTACTTGGAGAACCACAAGTACCAGCATGTGGTGGAAAACCGGGCCCGCTGGTACCTGTAGTACTACTACTAAAAAAATACCCAACAAAAAACAGGACACACAAACCGTGACAGTATAAGTTTATTACATACATGCACACCTCCAAACATACATACTTACCTATGTTCACACGAGGCTCGGTCCTCTTCTCCATGTAGAATCCTCGGGGTACCTGTGAAAAAAATTATACTCACATAATCCAGTGTTGCTTGTCTTCTTTGTATAATCCACGTACTTGGCAAAACAAAAAAACGGAAACCCGACCACGCACTGAAAGGGGTCTTATGTTTACACATGGTACCCCTTTCCCCGACTGCCAGGACCCCCCCTGACTCCTGTCAAAGAGGGTCCCTTCAGCCAATCAGGGAGCGCCACGTCGTGGCACTCTCCTGATTGGCTGTGTGCTTCTGTAGTGTCTGTGAGGCTGCACACGGCAGAGATACAATGTAGCGTTTATGCGCTCCATTGTATCCAATGGTGGGAACTTTGCGGTCAGCGGTTGACCGAAAGTAACCTCACCGCTGACCGCAAAGTGGCCCTTGGGTGGCTGGAGGGGGTGGACCCCTTGATTGAAGGGGTTCCCACTCCTCCAGGGTACCTCGGCCAGGGGTGAATAGTTGGGTATGTAATGCCAGGGCCGCCGGGACCACAATAAAAGTGTCCCCCGGCTGTGGCATTATGTACCTGGCTAGTGGAGCCCGGTGCTGGTTTAAGAAATACGGGAGACCCCTACGCTTTTTGTCCCCCATATTTTTTGAACCAGGACCAGGCGCAGAGCCCGGTGCTGGTTGATGAAATATGGGGGAACCCCTGTCATTTTCCTCCCCATATTTTGTCAACCAGGACCGGCTCAAAGAGCCCGAGGCTGGTTGTGCTTAGGAGGGGGGACCCTACGCAATTTTTTTCTGATTTTTTAACACTTTAAACACCTTCTTAAGGTACACAATGAAGCCCTGCACGGATCTCATATTTATCCGGCCGGGATTCCTTGTGTTTTGTCAGGCAGTGTTTTACTCATCACTCCCGTAAAACACTGCCTGACATTACGAGTCACATCGACATTGGAAAATACGAATTTGGAAAAATCGGCAGCTTAGTGAATGATCGTATCAGATTTCAAAAAGTTGCAATAAAATGTTCCCGATACCATTCGAGTTCAAACACCCTTAAAAACGGCAAAAACACAAATCTTTGTAAATATACCCCCAGGTGAGTGCAAGGCATAAGGAAGTGATAAACCAGTGATATGTGCAAGGTAATAAAGGCACCAGCCAATCAGCTCCAATATGTAAATCAACAATATCAATCAATATAATACTGCCCCATTATTACTTCTATCACATAACACCTCCCTGAGGTGTGACATCGCTGTGAACAGGTAAACAATGCCCGGATTAGCATATTAGTGAAGTATGAAAAAGAACACCAGTTCCCGAACCTTTAGAATATACACAAAGCCAAACTACACCATTTAGTGCAAAACAGCTCTATAAAGTGCAATTTTTTTTACCTGTTCACAGCGATGTCACACCTCAGGGAGGTGTTATGTGATAGAAGTAATAATGTGGATTGCTCTCACCTGGGGCGGGATGTATTAAGATACATCGCCGCCCTTCGCCGCTTATCGCAGCGATGTTGATCGCATATGTACTAACATATGCGATCAATATCGCAATGAGGTGACGGAGGCCCCTCGCGATACCTGTGAGGTGGTCTGCGGGGGGTCTCCGTCACCTACCAGGGGTCTCCACAGTGCCCGCACACTGGGAAGCAGCAGCAGGCTGCCCCCGGCGCCTCCTCCTCCCTCCTGCAGCCGGAAGGACCTCCGGCTGTGTTGCAAGGGGGAGGAGGAGACTACCTTCCAGTACCAGGGCAGCCTGGAGGAAAGTATGCCGAGGGGGTTCGGCGTCTGCGGCTGGGGCGACGGGTTGTGGCGGTCGGTGATAAGAAGCCCATAGGCTTCTATAGGGTTTCGCCATCCAAAGATGGCGATACCCTGGACGGCAAAAAAACGGCGGTAGGGTTTTAGTAAATTTGAAAATGCAATAAAACCCCTGTTTTCGTGGTTTTTACCGCATTTTTCCTTTAGTACATCCCACCCCTGGTGTTTAAGCCGGGGGGCGGATTTGTTTACATTTTGGTCTCCACCCACACTGTCACAACATTTGGACCAATGATGTGTTCAGCCTGATTGCAGTGGCTGAGTAAGTCCTGGACTGCGCAGAGACGGCACAAAATCAGTTTGTGCAGCTCTGCTACACATGCGACTGCACACTTGCACAGCAAAAATACACTCCACCTGTAGGCAGCGTCTATCTGAATGCAGGACAGCAAAAATCGCTGCCTAGTAATCAGATCTGAATGACCCCCACTATGGGGGTAATTCAGAGTTGATCGCAGCAGCAAATTTGTTAGCAGTTGGGCAAAATAATGTGCACTGCAGGTGTGGCAGATATAACACGTGCAGAGAGAGTTAGATTTGGGTGGGTTATTTTGTTTCTGTGCAGGGTAAACACTGGCTGATTTATTTTCACACTGCAATTTAGATTTCAGGTTGAACACACCACACCCAAATCTAACTCTCTCTGCACATGTTATATCTACCCCCCCCCCCTCCCCCCCCCTCCCCTGCAGTGCACATGGGGAGTCATTCCGAGTTGATCGTGGCTGTGCTAAATTTAGCACAGCTACGATCCTGTTCCCACTTCCCAGACATGCGGGGGGACTGCCCAGCACAGGGCTAGCCCGCCCCGCATGTCTGTCCGCCCCCCCCCCCCCCCCCGCACAAGTGCAAAGGCATCGCACAGCGGCAATGATTTTGTACTTGTTGAGTAACTCCCGGCCTGCGCAGCTCCTGCGGCTGACCGGGAGTTGCTCTTCGCTGCCCCTGGCCGCAGCGGCTGCGTGTGACGTCACGCAGCCGCTGCGGCCCGCCCTCCACACGAACCGGACATGCTTGCGCTGGCCGGACCGCACCCCCAAAATGGTGGCCTGACGCCGCCGTGCCGCCCCCTCCCACCCAGCGACCTCCTCTGCCTGTCAATCAGGTAGAGTTGATCGCTAGGGAACGATGGCCTTCGGCCATCCGGCATGCGTCGGCGCACTGCAGCACCGGCGTATGCGCAGTTCCGACCTGATCGCTGTGCTGCGAACAACTGCTGCGAGCGATCAGGTCGGAATTACCCCCATGGTTTTGCCCAACTGCTAACAAATTTGCTGCTGCGATCAGCTCTGAATTAGGCCCCATCTCTTCATCCCTGCACATTACAAGTAACAGCCGCTTTATTATAAAAACACTTTTGACAAGTGTCAAACCGAAGTTTAGAATCTACGACCTATTACACTGAAAGCAGACACCTTACTGATGAAGCTATTTGCTCCTGTATAGAAAGTGTGAGGTGCTATTTCCAGTGTAATAGGTCTTGGGTTCTAATCCTGAGTATGACACTTGTAAAATAATTGCCAGAGAAATAAGCGGCATTGTGACTGAGCAGATCTATGTAGTGTGTGGCTGCATACTACATAGATCTGCCTAGTTGGAATGGTTTTTGAACCCACAATTCTAAGCAGCTTCATACAGTTAGAATCTGCAGGCTTGCTTTGCAGCAGCAAATATCTCTATCAGTATGGTGGCTGCCATCATTGTAACAGGTCATGGGTTCTTCTAACCATGGGTGTGAGCCAGGGACATGCAGTCAGGGGAGGCAGGGGAGGCAGTGCCTCCCCTGTCATTAATGATTAAAATAATACAAAGAGGTATATGTTTTAGACTTTGTATTATTTTAATATTGTTTACATTGTAAATAGTGTTTTAAATGTGTATAGGAGGCACCACTCTCGGTGCCTCACGCTATTCATATGAAATGGCCGGAAGCGGGGGGCGGACCTAAGAAATGAGCAGCAAAAGCCCATTGAAGAAAGCTCCTGAAGCGGCACTTACTATAAGTGCCTCTTTGACAGGGGCGTCACAGTTAGCTGTGATTGGGCAGTGGTAGGGGGTAGCACTAAGCTGTGCAGCGTCCATAGCCTGCCGCTCCCCCCCCCCCCCTCCCTCCCTCCCTCCCTCCTTCCACCCGGCGCCTGAACATACCTTATGCCCTCCGGCGGCGTCACCCTCACACACCCGCCTACAGTCCGGAGGACGGACGCTGCCAGCAGCAGTATCTCCGGCTGGACACTGCTTTGCTCCCTGTTCGCGGCTGTCTCAGCTCCCCCGCTGCGCTGGTCCCGCTCGGCTATCCTGAGGAGAGGAGCCCTGAGCCCTGAGTGGAGCTGACGCTGAGCTGCAGAGCCGCCCGCTACACTCTGACTGTGCTGATGGGGCCATGCACTGCTGCTGCGGCCGAGATCAGGAGATCACTACCCAGGTGCGGGCTATACAGGGAAGTGGGATTATGGGGTGTGCATGACCATGTGGAGGGACAGTGGGAGTAGGTTGTGTGGTGGGGTAGAGGATTATTGGGTGTATGTAAGGGAACAGGGGGACTAGCTTATGTGTTGGGGTAGAGGGTTGTATGTAGGAAGACTAGGGTTTGTGAGGTGGTGTAGAGTTTATGGGTTTTATGTGAGGAGACAGATGGATTAGGGTGTGTGAGTGGTAGAGGGATATGAGGTGTATGTGGGGGGATGGAGTGCTGGGTATATTGGAGCAGAGGGATATTTATTGTATGTGGGGGGACAGGGGGAGTAAGGTATGTTGTGGGGTAGAGGGGTATGCAGTGTATGTTGTCAATCTCTCCGTCACCCACTACTGTCACTCTGTCACCCACCGCTGTCACCCTCTCCCTGGCATCACCCGCTCCCTGTCACAATCTCCCTGGCGTCACCCACTGCCTGTCATCCTCTGCTGTTACCCTCTCCCTGGCGTCACCTACTGCTGCCACACTTCTCCCTGTCACTGCTGTCACTGTCTCCCTGTCATCCACTGCTGTTACCCTCTCCCTGGTGTCATCCTCTCCCTGGCGTCACATACTGCTGTCACCCTCTCCTAGCTCTCACCGCTGTCACCCTCTCCCTGGCATCACCTGCTCCCTGTCACAATCTCCGTCACCCACTGCTGTCACTCTCTCTGTCACCCACCGCTGTCACTGTCACCCACCGCTGTCACCCTCTCCCTGGCATCACCGCTCCCTGTCACAATCTCCGTCACCCACTGCTGTCACTCTCTCTGTCACCCACCGCTGTCACTCTGTCACCCACCGCTGTCACCCTCTCCCTGGCATCACCCGCTCCCTCTCACAATCTCCCTGGCGTCACCCACTCCCTGTCATCCTCTGCGGTTACCCTCTCCCTGGCGTCACCTACTGCTGTCACCCTCTCCCTTGGGTTACCCTCTTCCCTGCGTCACCTTTTCCCTGTCACTGCTGTCACCCTCTCCCTGTCATCCACTGCTGTTACCCTCTCCCTGGTGTCATCCTCTCCATGGCGTCACATATTGCTGTCACCCACTCCTAGCTCCCACCGCTGTCACACTCTCCCTGACGTCACTCTCTCCCTGTCACCCTCTCCATGGTGTCACCCTCTTCCTGTCACCCTGAGATGCAAATTAGCGGCAAGAGGGTCCAGGGGGCTGATGGCGGCGATTTTGAAGGCCTTTGGTAGTGGCGGTAGGGAGCACTGGCTTGAGGGTGGTAGCGGGCATCGGCGGGACTTAGTGGACATTATGGTTACAGTGCCTCACCAGCCACTGACCTCACCGCACGCCACTGGTGTGAGCAGGGCCGGTTCTACTATTAGGCAGCTTTAGGCGACTGCCTAGGGGCGTCGGATCGTGGAGGGTGCCACTAAATTCATCTAGCAAAAAACTGAAGGATGACTGTGTGTGCGGACTCCTCCTTACCCTGCGCTGGCTGCTGCTGCGAGTCTAATCAGGTGCAGTCGTCGCTATCAGGCTGTACAGAGTGCCTCAGCGCTTCCTCCATGCTAACAAGTGTAACATCATGTCATATGAAGGCACATAGGAGGCAGATGCAACTGGCTCCCCAAGGGCCGCCCCCACGGCCGCTCCTCATAGTCCTGATGCAGGCTCCTGGATCCCGACTCTCCAGCAGCAAGCAGCACCCGACTACACTTGTAAACAGCATAATAGGGAAACACAGGCACTGGGGTACAATACAGTACATATGGAGGGGGGGCAGTAATTAACCTACTGATGGGGGATGGAACACAATAAGGAGCATAAAAATATATGTATATATGTATATAATACTGTATGTATGTATGTATGTATGTATGTATACCCAATTTAGTGATGTGCACCGGAAATTTTTCGGGTTTTGTGTTTTGGTTTTGGTTCCGCGGCCGTGTTTTGGGTTCGAACGCGTTTTGGCAAAACCTCACCGAATTTTTTTTGTCGGATTCGGTTGTGTTTTGGATTCGGGTGTTTTTTTCAAAAAACCCTAAAAAACAGCTTAAATCATAGAATATGGGGGTCATTTTGATCCCATAGTATTATTAACCTCAATAACCATAATTTACACTCATTTCCAGTCTATTCTGAACACCTCACACCTCACAATATTATTTTTAGTCCTAAAATTTGCACCGAGGTCGCTGGATGGCTAAGCTAAGCGACACAAGTGGCCGACACAAACACCTGGCCTATCTAGGAGTGGCACTGCAGTGTCACGCAGGATGGCCCTTCCAAAAAATACTCCCCAAACAGCACATGACGCAAAGAAAAAAAGAGGCGCAATGAGGAAGCTGTGTGACGACTAAGCTAAGCGACCCTAGTGGCCGACACAAACACCTGGCCCATCTAGGAGTGGCACTGCAGTGTCAGGCAGGATGGCCCTTCCAAAAAATACTCCCCAAACAGCACATGACGCAAAGAAAAAAAGAGGCGCAATGAGGTAGCTGTGTGACGACTAAGCTAAGCAACCCTAGTGGCCGACACAAACACCTGGCCCATCTAGGAGTGGCACTGCAGTGTCACGCAGGATGGCCCTTCCAAGAAATACTCCCCAAACAGCACATGACGCAAAGAAAAAAAGAGGCGCAATGAGGTAGCTGTGTGACGACTAAGCTAAGCGACCCTAGTGGCCGACACAAACACCTGGCCCATCTGGGAGTGGCACTGCAGTGTCAGGCAGGATGGCCCTTCCAAGAAATACTCCCCAAACAGCACATGACGCAAAGATAAAAAGAGGCGCAATGAGGTAGCTGTGTGACGACTAAGCTAAGCGACCCTAGTGGCCGACACAAACACCTGGCCCATCTAGGAGTGGCACTGCAGTGTCAGGCAGGATGGCCCTTCCAAAAAATACTCCCCAAACAGCACATGATGCAAAGAAAAAAAGAGGCGCAATGAGGTAGCTGTGTGACGACTAAGCTAAGCGACCCTAGTGGCCGACACAAACACCTGGCCCATCTAGGAGTGGCACTGCAGTGTCACGCAGGATGGCCCTTCCAAAAAATACTCCCCAAACAGCACATGACGCAAAGAAAAAAAGAGGCGCAATGAGGTAGCTGTGTGACGACTAAGCTAAGTGACTCTAGTGGCCGACACAAACACCTGGCCCATCTAGGAGTGGCACTGCAGTGTCAGGCAGGATGGCCCTTCCAAAAAATACTCCCCAAACAGCACATGACGCAAAGAAAAAAAGAGGCGCAATGAGGTAGCTGTGTGACGACTAAGCTAAGCGACCCTAGTGGCCGACACAAACACCTGGCCCATCTAGGAGTGGCACTGCAGTGTCACGCAGGATGGCCCTTCAAAAAAATACTCCCCAAACAGCACATGATGCAAAGAAAAATGAAAGAAAAAAGAGGTGCAAGATGGAATTGTCCTTGGGCCCTCCCAAAACCCTTATGTTGTAAAAACAGGACATGCACACTTTAACGAACCCATCATTTCAGCGACAGGGTCTGCCACACGACTGTGACTGAAATGACTGGTTGGTTTGGGCCCCCACCAAAGAAGAAGCAATCAATCTCTCCTTGCACAAACTGGCTCTACAGAGGCAAGATGTCCACCTCATCATCATCGCCCGATTCATCACCCCTTTCACTGTGTACATCCCCCTCCTCACAGATTATTAATTCGTCCCCACTGGAATCCACCATCTCAGGTCCCCGTGTACTTTCTGGAGGCAATTGCTGCTGGTGAATGTCTCCATGGAGGAATTGATTATAATTCATTTTAATGAACATCATCTTCTCCACATTTTCTGGAAGTAACCTCGTACGCCGATTGCTGACAAGGTGAGCGGCGGCACTAAACACTCTTTCGGAGTACACACTTGTGGGAGGGCAATTTAGGTAGAATAAAGCCAGTTTGTGCAAGGGCCTCCAAATTGCCTCTTTTTCCTGCCAGTATACGTACGGACTGTCTGACGTGCCTACTTGGATGCGGTCACTCATATAATCCTCCACCATTCTTTCAATGGTGAGAGAATCATATGCAGTGACAGCAGACGACATGTCAGTAATCGTTGGTAGGTCCTTCAGTCCAGACCAGATGTCAGCATCAGCAGTCGCTCCAGACTGCCCTGCATCACCGCCAGCGGGTGGGCTCGGAATTCGTAGCCTTTTCCTCGCACCCCCAGTTGCGGGAGAATGTGAAGGAGGAGATGTTGACGGGTCGCGTTCCGCTTGACTTGACAATTTTCTCACCAGCAGTTCTTTGAACCTCTGCAGACTTGAGTCTGCCGGAAAGAGAGATCCAATGTAGGTTTTAAATCTAGGATCGAGCACGGTGGCCAAAATGTAGTGCTCTGATTTCAACAGATTGACCACACGTGAATCCTGGTTAAGCGAATGAAGGGCTCCATCCACAAGTCCCACATGCCTAGCGGAATCGCTCTGTTTTAGCTCCTCCTTCAATGCCTCCAGCTTCTTCTGCAAAAGCCTGATGAGGGGAATGACCTGACTCAGGCTGGCAGTGTCTGAACTGACTTCACGTGTGGCAAGTTCAAAAGGTTGCAGAACCTTGCACAACGTTGAAATCATTCTCCACTGCGCTTGAGACAGGTGCATTCCACCTCCTTTGCCTATATCGTGGCCAGATGTATAGGCTTGAATGGCCTTTTGCTGCTCCTCCATCCTCTGAAGCATATAGAGGGTTGAATTCCACCTCGTTACCACCTCTTGCTTCAGATGATGGCAGGGCAGGTTCAGGTGTTTTTGGTGGTGCTCCAGTCTTCTGTATGCGGTGCCTGTACGCCGAAAGTGTCCCGCAATTCTTCTGGCCACCGACAGCATCTCTTGCACGCCCCTGTCGTTTTTTAAATAATTCTGCACCACCAAATTCAAGGTATGTGCAAAACATGGGACGTGCTGGAATTTGCCTAGATGTAATGCACGCACAATATTGCTGGCGTTGTCCGATGCCACAAATCCCCAGGAGAGTCCAATTGGGGTAAGCCATTCTGCGATGATCTTCCTCAGTTTCCGTTAGAGGTTTTCAGCTGTGTGCGTATTCTGGAAAGCGGTGATACAAAGCGTAGCCTGCCTAGGAACGAGTTGGCGTTTGCGAGATGCTGCTACTGGTGCCGCCGCTGCTGTTCTTGCAGCGGGAGGCAATACATCTACCCAGTGGGCTGTCACAGTCATGTAGTCCTGAGTCTGCCCTGCTCCACTTGTCCACATGTCCGTGGTTAAGTGGACATTGGGTACAACTGCATTTTTTAGGACACTGGTGAGTCTTTTTCTGACGTCCGTGTACATTCTCGGTATCGCCTGCCTAGAGAAGTGGAACCTAGATGGTATTTGGTAACGGGGACACACTACCTCAAGCAATTGTCTAGTTCCCTGTGAACTAACGGCGGATACTGGACGCACGTCTAATACTAACATAGTTGTCAAGGCCTCAGTTATCCGCTTTGCAACAGGATGACTGCTGTGATATTTCATCTTCCTCGCAAAGGACTGTTGGACAGTCAATTGCTTACTGGAAGTAGTACAAGTGGTCTTCCGACTTCCCCTCTGGGATGCCGATCGACTCCCAGCAGCAACAACAGCAGCACCAGCAGCAGTAGGCGTTACACTCAAGGATGCATCGGAGGAATCCCAGGCAGGAAAGGACTTGTCAGACTTGCCAGTGACATGGCCTGCAGGACTATTGGCTTTCCTGGGTAAGGAGGAAATTGACACTGAGGGAGTTGGTGGTGTGGTTTGCGCGAGCTTGGTTACAAGAGGAAGGGATTTACTGGTCAGTGGACTGCTTCCGCTGTCGCCCAAAGTTTTTGAACTTGTCACTGACTTATTATGAATGCGCTGCAGGTGACGTATAAGGGAGGATGTTCCGAGGTGGTTAACGTCCTTACCCCTACTTATTACAGCTTGACAAAGGCAACACACGGCTTGACACCAGTTGTCCGCATTTCTGTTGAAATAATTCCACACTGAAGAGCTGATTTTTTTTTGTATTTTGACCAGGCATGTCAATGGCCATATTCCTCCCACGGACAACAGGTGTCTCCCCGGGTGCCTGACTTAAACAAACCACCTCACCATCAGAATCCTCCTTGTCAATTTCCTCCCCAGCGCCAGCAACACCCATATCCTCATCCTGGTGTACTTCAACACTGACATCTTCAATTTCACTATCAGGAACTGGATTGCGGGTGCTCCTTCCAGCACTTGCAGGGGGCGTGCAAATGGTGGAAGGCACAAACTCTTCCCGTCCAGTGTTGGGAAGGTCAGGCATCGCAACCGACACAATTGGACTCTCCTTTGGGATTTGGGATTTCGAAGAACGCACAGTTCTTTGCTGTGCTTTTGCCGCAAGTCTTTTCTTTTTTCTAGCGAGAGGATGAGTGCTTCCATCCTCATGTGAAGCTGAACCACTAGCCATGAACATAGGCCAGGGCCTCAGCCGTTCCTTGCCACTCCGTGTCGTAAATGGCATATTGGCATGTTTACGCTTCTCCTCAGACGCTTTTAATTTTGATTTTTGGGTCATTTTTTTACTGATCTTTTGTGTTTTGGATTTTACATGCTCTGTACTATGACATTGGGCATCGGCCTTGGCAGACGACGTTGATGGCATTTCATCGTCTTGGCCATGACTAGTGGCAGCAGCTTCAGCACGAGGTGGAAGTGGATCTTGATCTTTCCCTATTTTTTTTAACCTCCACATTTTTGTTCTCCATATTTTGCGCACAACTAAAAGCCACCACAGGTATACAATGTAGATGGATGGATAGTATAGTATTATATTACTTATGGACGATGAGTGCACTGACGACACAGAGGTAGGTACAGCCGTGGCTTACCGTACTGCTTATATATATAATATACTGTATATAACGGACCTGGTGGACACTGTCAGCAGACTGCTAAACTAGTATGAAGAAAAAAAAAAACCACCACAGGTATACAATGTAGATGGATGGATAGTATAGTATTATATTACTTATGGATGACGAGTGCACTGACGACACAGAGGTAGGTACAGCTGTGGCCTACCGTACTGCTTATATATATAATATACTGTATATAACGGACCTGGTGGACACTGTCAGCAGACTGCTAAACTAGTATGAAGAAAAAAAAAACCCACCACAGGTATACAATGTAGATGGATGGAAAGCATAGTATTATATTACTTATGGACGACGAGTGCACTGACGACACAGAGGTAGGTACAGCCGTGGCCTACCGTACTGCTTATATATATAATATACTGTATATAATGGACCTGGTGGACACTGTCAGCAGACTGCTAAACTAGTATGAAGAAAGAAAAAAAAAACCACCACAGGTATACAATGTAGATGGATGGATAGTATAGTATTATATTACTTATGGACGACGAGTGCACTGACGACACAGAGGTAGGTACAGCCGTGGCCTACCGTACTGCTTATATATATATAATATACTGTATATAACGGACCTGGTGGACACTGTCAGCAGACTGCTAAACTAGTATGAAGAAAAAAAAAACCACCACAGGTATACAATGTAGATGGATGGATAGTATAGTATTATATTACTTATGGACGACGAGTGCACTGACGACACAGAGGTAGGTACAGCCGTGGCCTACCGTACTGCTTATATATATAATATACTGTATATAACGGACCTGGTGGACACTGTCAGCAGACTGCTAAACTAGTTTGAAGGAAAAAAAAACCACCACAGGTATACAATGTAGATGGATAGTATAGTATTATATTACTTATGGACGACGAGTGCACTGACGACACAGAGGTAGGTACAGCCTGTCAAAGTCAGAAAAATGTCTCAATGCACGTTGCCATATTTGCACCGCACACTGGTCCGCGCTGCGCGTGCGTGCGCTCTCCCGTGGATGCGCAGACCCGCAATAACGTGCACTCGCAGGCGCGGTATGCGTATTTACGGTAGAGTTTATGTAGTCGTAGCGTGCGACTCATTCGTTACAAATGTTCACAATTAATGTAGTTTATAAATCATGGTCCCTTTGATAGATTCTGAAAGTTTGGTTAAAATACAATGTCCCAGAGCTGAGGAATCCCTCTTTATATCGTACGAAGGGTCTAACAGGAATCATACAGCAGTGTTTGGTACCCATCGGAAGAGTATTTAATTAGCAATATTCCGGTGTTGGTTTGGAGCGTATTAATCGCTCGTGCGAATAGTTATGGACATAAGAAGTTTATGTCCATTTCTATTATTTACACATACTCAGGTATGCGGCGGGAAACCCAGTTTCCCACCCACCTGAGCTGTTGGAAATCGTCACAGCCCACCTGTATGAATCACCCTATGACCTTCTGTTATGATGCAGGGCCGAATTCCTTCGGCCAATGGACAATGGGATTGTAGGACCAGGAGATTGCATTGTGTGTGGGGCATAAATAGGCAGGCCGACCACATCCAGCTCTCACTCTCTCATCAACGGTTATCTGCTGATAGCCGGGAGCTGGATATCGAGGCGCAGGCGATCATACCCTTTGTGCGTAAGTTTCTCTCCGTAATCATTGTCTTTCTGTGAGCCAATTTCTCTCTCTCTATCTCTCTCTCTCCTCTTTTCTCTTATATCTCTCATAGTATTATAGTATTGTACTGTATTGCATTTAGGTCAGTGTAGTATTGTCTTTTTGTATTTATTGTTTAGATCTGTGGTTAGGAAGTCTCTGTTATATTGTAGTGTATCATATGTACTGTTATCCCCTTTTACAAGTATATTAGACATAATACAGTTAATAGGCCTTGGAACCTAAACCAGTATCTGTGTATTTTCTATAGTGATAAGTGTTCACTTGAGCGTCGGTGACGCTCAAGCAGCTTTGTAGATAGTCAGGTTACACAAGGTTGCACTTACACCCTGTACTCACATTAAGGTATTCAGTGTATTTCATTGGTATAAGGTTTTATCATAAAGGTATAGTGTTGTGAGCGTCTGCATCGCTGGTGACCTCCTCGTGGTCTCAAGCGTAAGCTACGCCATAGCGAATCATTACCCTAGACATAACCAATAACGTGTCCTGTGATCCCTGGGCCATGAGCGAACGTGACGCTTGAGCGTCTCGCCTACGGCGGAGCGATCGTTACGCAACTAGCGTACCATTACGGTACTTCTTAAGTAAACAGCGTACAGTGTTCTTAGCTTCATAAAGGGTTGTTATAAGGCAAAGGAATTTAGCATTGTCAAGCCGTGGCCTACCGTACTGCTTATATATATAATAATATACTGTATATAACGGACCTGGTGGACACTGTCAGCAGACTGCTAAACTAGTATGAAGAAAAAAAAAACCCACCACAGGTATACAATGTAGATGGATGGATAGTATAGTATTATATTACTTATGGACGACGAGTGCACTGACGACACAGAGGTAGGTACAGCCGTGGCCTACCGTACTGCTTATATATATATAATATACTGTATATAACGGACCTGGTGGACACTGTCAGCAGACTGCTAAACTAGTATAAAGAAAAAAAACCCCACCACAGGTATACAATGTAGATGGATGGATAGTATAGTATTATATTACTTATGGACAACGAGTGCACTGACGACATAGAGGTAGGTACAGCCGTGGCCTACCGTACTGCTTATATATATAATATACTGTATATAACGGACCTGGTGGACACTGTCAGCAGACTGCTAAACTAGTATGAAGAAAAAAAAACCCACCACAGGTATACAATATAGATGGATGGATAGTATAGTATTATATTACTTATAGACGACGAGTGCACTGATGACACAGAGGCAGGTACAGCCGTGGCCTACCGTACTGCTTATATATATAATATACTGTATATAACGGACCTGGTGGACACTGTCAGCAGACTGCTAAACTAGTATGAAGAAAAAAAAACCACCACAGGTATACAATGTAAACGGATGGATAGTATAGTATTATATTACTTATGGACGACGAGTGCACTGACGACACAGAGGTAGGTACAGCCGTGGCCTACCGTACTGCTTATATATATATTATACTGTATATAACGGACCTGGTGGACACTGTCAGCAGACTGCTAAACTAGTATGAAGAAAAAAAAACCCACCACAGGTATACGATGTAGATGGATGGATAGTATAGTATTATATTACTTATGGACGACGAGTGCACTGACGACACAGAGGTAGGTACAGCCGTGGCCTACCGTACTGCTTATATATATAATAATATACTGTATATAACGGACCTGGTGGACACTGTCAGCAGACTGCTAAACTAGTATGAAGAAAAAAAAACCCACCACAGGAGTGTTTTTCAGGCAGACAAACATATACAGGACTGGTGGTCACTGTCAGCAAAACTGTGCACTGTACTCCTGCTATAACTGCTCCCCAGTCCCCACAATTAGGCAGATTGAGCAGTGCACTCAGCACAGATATATCATGCAGCAGTGCAGCACACTGAGCACAGATATGGTCGAGCGTTTTTTTCATGTAGAGAAACAAAGGATTAAACTCACTGGTGGTAAACCCTGCACTGTACTCCCTAACAGCTGCTCCCCATCCCCAATCCTCCCCACAATTATAACTAAGTCACTCAGTTTACTCTTTTCTTTTCTAATATAACGGAGAGGACGCCAGCCACATCCTCTCCCTATCAATCTCAATGCACGTGTGAAAATGGCGGCAACGCGCGGCTCCTTATATAGAATCCGAATCTCGCGAGAATCCGACAGCGGGATGATGACGTTTGGGCGCGCTCGGGTTAACCGAGCAAGGCGGGAGGATCCGAGTCGCTCGGACCCGTGTAAAAAAAAGTGAAGTTCGGGCGGGTTCGGATCCAGAGGATCCGAACCCGCTCATCACTAATACCCATACAATTAAATATTACACCAGACCGAATACACAGATGCAGTGTATACAAGATAGATAGATAGATAGATAGATAGATAGATAGATAGATAGATAGATAGACAATTATCCCAGCACTCAGCAAAATAATTGAAATTGGCCTCAGTGTCCTATACAATTGCCAACATGCCAGCTAGCATGTATACATTACATAGGCAGAAAGAACGGTCATCACTCAATGATTTCAAAGTAAAAGTACTGTATATTGTGAACAAAGTCACGAAAATATAAATTTTCACTTTAAAAGTCCATGAGTGTTGTTTCTTCTTTCTGTATATGTATACTAATGCAATATACCCTAGTCCACCTAGTGACCACCTGCATCTCCCCTCCGAAAGGTAGGGGGCTTTGCAGGTTAGGGGGCGCTAGGCTGGAGATTTGCTTAGTGTGCATAGAGACCTTGCACCGGCCCGGGTTCACTACGGCTGGCCGGCGGTCGGGCTCCCGGCAACCAGCATCCCGGCGCCTGGAGCCCGACCGCCGGCTTACCGACAGCGTGGCGAGCGCAAATGAGCCCCTTGCGGGCTCGCTGCGCTCGCCACGCTATGGGCACGGTGGCGCACTACGCGCGCCACACTATTTTATTCTCCCTCTATGGGGGTCGTGGACCCCCACGAGGGAAAATAAGTGTCGGTATGCCGGCTGTCGGGCTCCTGGCGCCGGTATACTGAGCACCGGGAGCCCGACCGCCGGCATACAGAAGACCACCCCACCGGCCCTGGGTGTGACTGCTAGCTAAGAAATGACTATTACATATATATATGTGTGTGTGTGTGTGTGTGTGTGTGTGTGTGTGTGTGTGTGTGTGTATATGTATATGTATCTATCTATATATATATATATGTATATATATATATATATATATATATATATATATATATATATAAAACAAGAATGCCCGGCACTCTGGTATGCTTTGTGTATCCGGGTGCCCTCCGCAGCGAAAGGTGCATCAAAATAGGAAACAAAAAGGCAGCGGCACTCCAGCGATGAATGAATCAAACGTGTATTGGATCAAAGCATTACAAACAATGGTCACGGTAAACCAACGTTTCGGGGTCCTTAAACCCCTTTGTCAAGGCGTGAACAGTGTGGGAAACAAACCCTCTTACCTAAATAGCACCCGGTGAGTCCTGCACGTGAGAGGAAGGCGGGCCTGACGCTGTCAGTCACGGGAGCCGCCGGAAGGCCTCCGGCGTCTCCAGGAAGTGACGCAGTGCCGGGTCCGCGTCACGGTTGCCGTAGCAACCAGCGGCGCTTCTCGTTACACCCGCGTCGGCCCTGCAGAGGAGAAAATGTGATAGAGAAAACCTGGTGTGGACCAGTGCACAATAGAGAGTGGTGCTAGGCACAGAATAGTGTATGAGCCAATTGGGGAAATTGGGTATAGGAAAGATTGAATGTGAGACAGGTGTTGTCTAGGCACTGCGGATACTATGTGGGAAGATGGGTTGGTGCGCAAGTGAATCTCGGACATTCATGCAGAGTGTACTGATAGAAAGAAGCAGTTATAAATGAAACTGTATTCACAGTGGCGCTGATGTGGGTCCTAAAGAAATGAATGAATGAATGCTGAAGAGAAAATACAGATGGGAGCAGGCCAGGGAAAGAAGTAGGGCAGAAATCAAGAGGAAGAGTGATCCCGCATAAAACGGGGTGAGCAAGTGAAGTAAGGGACAAGGTGCAGGTGACTAGAAGTGAGCCTTGTGTGAGAAAACTACTAGAAATGTTTGTATACTGATGTGGGAGTGCATAGAGATGAGCGGGTTCGGTTTCTCGGAAACCGAACCCCCCCGAACTTCAGCCTTTTTACACGGGTCCGAGGCAGACTCGGATCTTCCCGCCTTGCTCGGCTAACTCGAGCGCGCCCGAACGTCATCATCCCGCTGTCGGATTCTCGCGAGGCTCGTATTCTATCGCGAGACTCGGATTCTATATAAGGAGCCGCGCGTCGCCGCCATTTTCACACGTGCATTGAGATTGATAGGGAGAGGACGTGGCTGGCGTCCTCTCCGTTTAGACTGTAGACTAGAGAGAGAGTAGAGAGTGACACTTGATTTACTAATTTTGGGGAGCATATTAGGACGGAGTACTACTTGCTGATAGTGTGACCAGTGACCACCAGTTTAATTAATCCGTTCTCTGCCTGAAAAAAAACGATACACAGTGTGACACAGTCACATACCATATCTGTGCTCAGCCTCAGTGTGCCCTCAGTGTGCTGCATCATCTATGTAATACTGGATATCTGACTGTGCTGAGTGCTCACTGCTCACACAGCTTAATTGTGGGGGAGACTGGGGAGCAGTTATAGCAGGAGTACATATTTTAACAGTGCACACTTTTGCTGCCAGAGTGCCACTGCCAGTGCCAGTGTGACTGACCAGTGACCACTACTACTTGCTGATAGTGTGACCAGTGACCACCAGTTTAATTAATCCGTTCTCTGCCTGAAAAAAAACGATACACAGTGTGACACAGTCACATACCATATCTGTGCTCAGCCTCAGTGTGCCCTCAGTGTGCTGCATCATCTATGTAATACTGTATATCTGACTGTGCTGAGTGCTCACTGCTCACACAGCTTAATTGTGGGGGAGACTGGGGAGCAGTTATAGCAGGAGTACATATTTTAACAGTGCACACTTTTGCTGCCAGAGTGCCACTGCCAGTGCCAGTGTGACTGACCAGTGACCACTGACCACCAGTATATTGTGATTGTCTGCCTGAAAAAGTTAAACACTCGTCGTGTGGTGTTTTTATTCTATAAACGCATTCTGCTGACAGTGTCCAGCAGGTCCGTCATTATATAATATATACCTGTCCGGCTGCAGTAGTAATATATATATATATATTTTATATCATTATCATCCAGTCTATATTAGCAGCAGACGCAGTACGGTAGTCCACGGCTGTAGCTACCTCTGTGTCGGCAGTCGCTCGTCCATCCATAATTGTATACCACGTACCCGTGGTGTTTTTTTTTTTTCTATCTTCTTGATACTAGTAGCTTACTTTAGGAGTCTGCAGTGCTGAGCTGACAGTGTCCAGCAGGTCCGTCATTATATAATATATACCTGTCCGGCTGCAGTAGTGATATATATATATATTTTTTATATCATTATCATCCAGTCTATATTAGCAGCAGACGCAGTACGGTAGTCCACGGCTGTAGCTACCTCTGTGTCGGCAGTCGCTAGTCCATCCATAATTGTATACCACCTACCTGTGGTGTTTTTTTTTTCTATCTTCTTGATACTACTAGTAGCTTACTTTAGGAGTCTGCAGTGCTGAGCTGACAGTGTCCAGCAGGTCCGTCATTATATAATATATACCTGTCCGGCTGCAGTAGTGATATATATATATATTTTTTATATCATTATCATCCAGTCTATATTAGCAGCAGACGCAGTACGGTAGTTCACGGCTGTAGCTACCTCTGTGTCGGCAGTCGCTCGTCAATCCATAAGTATACTAGTATCCATCCATCTCCATTGTTTACCTGAGGTGCCTTTTAGTTGTGCCTATTAAAATATGGAGAACAAAAATGTTGAGGTTCCAAAAATAGGGAAAGATCAAGATCGACTTCCACCTCGTGCTGAAGCTGCTGCCACTAGTCATGGCCGAGACGATGAAATGCCAGCAACGTCGTCTGCCAAGGCCGATGCCCAATGTCATAGTACAGAGCATGTAAAATCCAAAACACCAAATATCAGTAAAAAAAGGACTAAAAAATCTAAAATAAAATTGTCGTCGGAGAAGTGTAAACTTGCCAATATGCCATTTACCACACGGAGTGGCAAGGAACGGCTGAGGCCCTGGCCTATGTTCATGGCTAGTGGTTCAGCTTCACATGAGGATGGAAGCACTCAGCCTCTCGCTAGAAAAATGAAAAGACTCAAGCTGGCAAAAGCACAGCAAAGAACTGTGCGTTCTTCGAAATCACAAATCCACAAGGAGAGTCCAATTGTGTCGGTTGCGATGCCTGACCTTCCCAACACTGGACGTGAAGAGCATGCGCCTTCCACCATTTGCACGCCCCCTGCAAGTGCTGGAAGGAGCACCCGCAGTCCAGTTCCTGATAGTCAGATTGAAGATGTCAGTGTTGAAGTACACCAGGATGAGGAGGATATGGGTGTTGCTGGCGCTGGGGAGGAAATTGACCAGGAGGATTCTGATGGTGAGGTGGTTTGTTTAAGTCAGGCACCCGGGGAGACACCTGTTGTCCGTGGGAGGAATAGGGCCATTGACATGCCTGGTGAAAATACCAAAAAAATCAGCTCTTCGGTGTGGAAGTATTTCAACAGAAATGCGGACAACATTTGTCAAGCCGTGTGTTGCCTTTGTCAAGCTGTAATAAGTAGGGGTAAGGACGTTAACCACCTCGGAACATCCTCCCTTATACGTCACCTGCAGCGCATTCATCATAAGTCAGTGACAAGTTCAAAAACTTTGGGCGACAGCGGAAGCAGTCCACTGACCAGTAAATCCCTTCCTCTTGTAACCAAGCTCACGCAAACCACCCCACCAACTCCCTCAGTGTCAATTTCCTCCTTCCCCAGGAATGCCAATAGTCCTGCAGGCCATGTCACTGGCAATTATGACGAGTCCTCTCCTGCCTGGGATTCCTCCGATGCATCCTTGCGTGTAACGCCTACTGCTGCTGGCGCTGCTGTTGTTGCTGCTGGGAGTCGATGGTCATCCCAGAGGGGAAGTCGTACTCGTAAGCCCACTTTTACTACTTCCACCAAGCAATTGACTGTCCAACAGTCCTTTGCGAGGAAGATGAAATATCACAGCAGTCATCCTGCTGCAAAGCGGATAACTGAGGCCTTGGCATCCTGGGTGGTGAGAAACGTGGTTCCGGTATCCATCATTACTGCAGAGGCAACTAGAGACTTGTTGGAGGTACTGTGTCCCCGGTACCAAATACCATCTAGGTTCCATTTCTCTAGGCAGGCGATACCGAAAATGTACACAGACCTCAGAAAAAGACTCACCAGTGTCCTAAAAAATGCAGTTGTACCCAATGTCCACTTAACCACGGACATGTGGACAAGTGGAGCAGGGAAGGCTCAGGACTATATGACTGTGACAGCCCACTGGGTAGATGTATGGACTCCCGCCGCAAGAACAGCAGCGGCGGCACCAGTAGCAGCATCTCGCAAACGCCAACTCTTTCCTAGGCAGGCTACGCTTTGTATCACCGCTTTCCAGAATACGCACACAGCTAAAAACCTCTTACGGCAACTGAGGAAGATCATCGCAGAATGGCTTACCCCAATTGGACTCTCCTGTGGATTTGTGGCATCGGACAACGCCAGCAATATTGTGTGTGCATTAAATATGGGCAAATTCCAGCACGTCCCATGTTTTGCACATACCTTGAATTTGGTGGTGCAGAATTATTTAAAAAACGAGAGGGGCGTGCAAGAGATGCTGTCGGTGGCCAGAAGAATTGCGGGACACTTTCGGCGTACAGGCACCACGTACAGAAGACTGGAGCACCACCAAAAACGCCTGAACCTGCCCTGCCATCATCTGAAGCAAGAAGTGGTAACGAGGTGGAATTCAACCCTCTATATGCTTCAGAGGTTGGAGGAGCAGCAAAAGGCCATTCAAGCCTATACAACTGAGCACGATATAGGAGGTGGAATGCACCTGTCTCAAGCGCAGTGGAGAATGATTTCAACGTTGTGCAAGGTTCTGCAACCTTTTGAACTTGCCACACGTGAAGTCAGTTCAGACACTGCCAGCCTGAGTCAGGTCATTCCCCTCATCAGGCTTTTGCAGAAGAAGCTGGAGACATTGAAGGAGGAGCTAACACAGAGCGATTCCGCTAGGCATGTGGGACTTGTGGATGGAGCCCTTAATTCGCTTAACAAGGATTCACGGGTGGTCAATCTGTTGAAATCAGAGCACTACATTTTGGCCACCGTGCTCGATCCTAGATTTAAAACCTACCTTGGATCTCTCTTTCCGGCAGACACAAGTCTGCTGGGGTTCAAAGAACTGCTGGTGACAAAATTGTCAAGTCAGGCGGAACGCGACCTGTCAACATCTCCTCCTTCACATTCTCCCGCAACTGGGGGTGCGAGGAAAAGGCTCAGAATTCCGAGCCCACCTGCTGGCGGTGATGCAGGGCAGTCTGGAGCGACTGCTGATGCTGACATCTGGTCCGGACTGAAGGACCTGACAACGATTACGGACATGTCGTCTACTGTCACTGCATATGATTCTCTCCCCATTGAAAGAATGGTGGAGGATTATATGAGTGACCGCATCCAAGTAGGCACGTCAGACAGTCCGTACTTATACTGGCAGGAAAAAGAGGCAACTTGGAGGCCCTTGCACAAACTGGCTTTATTCTACCTAAATTGCCCTCCCACAAGTGTGTACTCCGAAAGAGTGTTTAGTGCCGCCGCTCACCTTGTCAGCAATCGGCGTACGAGGTTACATCCAGAAAATGTGGAGAAGATGATGTTCATTAAAATGAATTATAATCAATTCCTCCGTGGAGACATTGACCAGCAGCAATTGCCTCCGCAAAGTAGTACACAGGGAGCTGAGATGGTGGATTCCAGTAGGGACGAATTGATAATCTGTGAGGAGGAGGATGTACACGGTGATATATCGGAGGATGATGATGAGGTGGACATCTTGCCTCTGTAGAGCCAGTTTGTGCAAGGAGAGATTAATTGCTTCTTTTTTGGTGGGGGTCCAAACCAACCCGTCATTTCAGTCACAGTCGTGTGGCAGACCCTGTCACTGAAATGATGGGTTGGTTAAAGTGTGCATGTCCTGTTTATACAACATAAGGGTGGGTGGGAGGGCCCAAGGACAATTCCATCTTGCACCTCTTTTTTCTTTCATTTTTCTTTGCGTCATGTGCTGTTTGGGGGGTGTTTTTTGGAAGGGCCATCCTGCGTGACACTGCAGTGACACTCCTAGATGGGCCAGGTGTTTGTGTCGGCCACTAGGGTCGCTTAGCTTACTCACACAGCTACCTCATTGCGCCTCTTTTTTTCTTTGCGTCATGTGCTGTTTGGGGAGTGTTTTTTGGAAGGGCCATCCTGCGTGACACTGCAGTGACACTCCTAGATGGGCCAGGTGTTTGTGTCGGCCACTAGGGTCGCTTAGCTTACTCACACAGCTACCTCATTGCGCCTCTTTTTTTCTTTGCGTCATGTGCTGTTTGGGGAGTGTTTTTTGGAAGGGCCATCCTGCGTGACACTGCAGTGCCACTCCTAGATGGGCCAGGTGTTTGTGTCGGCCACTTGGGTCGCTTAGCTTAGCCACCCAGCGACCTCGGTGCAAATTTTAGGACTAAAAATAATATTGTGAGGTGTGAGGTGTTCAGAATAGACTGAAAATGAGTGGAAATTATGGTTATTGAGGTTAATAATACTTTGGGATCAAAATGACCCCCAAATTCTATGATTTAAGCTTTTTTTTTAGGGTTTTTTGAAAAAACACCCGAATCCAAAACACACCCGAATCCGACAAAAAAAAAATCGGTGAGGTTTTGCCAAAACGCGTTCGAACCCAAAACACGGCCGCGGAACCGAACCCAAAACCAAAACACAAAACCCGAAAAATTTCCGGTGCTCATCACTAGGAGTGCATAGGAAAGAAGAGGAAAAAGGAAGAAGAAGAAGTGGGGAAACAGCGGTGCATCTGGTAAGCAAGTGTAAAAGATTGGAAAAAATGGAAGGAAGGGAAACAATGTGGGAGAAAGAGCGAGTGACTAACTCGATAGAATGAAGTCAGAGACCAAAACCCAAAAAGGGAAAGAGGACCACCTAGCAAATGATGTAAGAGAAAAGTGGGAAAAATAAATCCTGTGAATGAAACAAAGTTCTGCTCCTGTGGTACATGAATGTCCGTGTAGAATGCTTAAAGACTGTTCCACTGTATCTTCTCATTGAGACCCTTCGGCGGAAAGGTTTCCAGTTTGAAAATCCACCGTGCCTCTAACTTAAGTAATTTACTACACCTGTCTCCACCTCTTAAGTTGGCAGGAACGTGGTCAATTATCATATGTTTCAATGAATCTGCCGGGTGGCCCTTCGTAGCGAAATGATGTGCCACCGGCTGGTCAGAGCTCCCCTTCTTAATGGCCGCTTTGATGGCCGATCTGTGTTGGGCCATCCTCGTTCTGAAACTGGTGATGGTCTTGCCAACGTATTCTTGCCCACATGGGCAGGTGATAAGATACACCACGTGGGTCGACGTGTAGGTCAGGACATGTTTTAATTTGAAGGTGAAATCTTTGGATGGATGCTTGAAGGATGAACCAGTAACCATATGCTTACAGGTGGTGCATCCCAGGCATTTGTAGCAGCCTGGTGGCTTGGAAAGGAAATGTGCCGGTGGAGAACTGGGAAAGCCTGTGATGTCGGCATGCACTATTTTGTCCTTGATGTTTCTGGCCCTCATGAAACAATTCATTGGCCTTTTGTTTTTGAAACAAACAAGATTTTTGTCTGAGGCCACTATGGGCCATAGTGC